>NW_027481728.1:0-121763 GCF_050403365.1 Sporobolomyces koalae
TTAAAAAAAACGGGTTTTTTTACCCACCCCCCCCCCCCCCCCCCCCCCCACCCCCCTGCAGAAACTCAATGTCGACTGCATCGTCAACGCTGCCAATACTACGCTCCGCGGAGGAGGCGGAGGTACGTCTATCCACCTCGTCTTGCATGGCTCGCACTGGACTCTCCTCTCACTATCGTGCTTGTAAATTCAGTCGATGGAGCGATCCACCTTGCTGCAGGTCCCGGACTTCTCAAAGACTGCCTCGAGCTGAAAGGGTGTGACACGGGTCAAACCAAAATGACGGACGGGCACGACCTGTTTGCCAAATTCGTTGCGCACACCGTCGGACCTATATATCTGTCGAAGAAGAGCAAAGACAAGGAACGAGAACTGAGAAGTTGTTATCAAACCGTGTTCAAACTGTGTGTCGACAAGGACATCAAGAGTGTCGCATTCCCGGGTATCTCGACCGGCGTGTGAGCCCCTTTTCTCTCTATCTCTCTCTCGTTTCGCTTCGCAGATCAAAGACTGAATCAGGGTATCTGCTTTTCAGATATGGGTATCCACTTGATGACGCTGCCCGTGTCGCCTGTGACGAAGTGAGAAAGTTTTGCGATTCGGAAGACGGCGACAAGGTAAAGGACATTTCAAGCAATCTTCGTCTCGTTGATATCTGACATTGAAACGATTCCATCCAGATTGATCACATCATCTTTTGCGCGTTCGAAGCCGTCAACGTCGCTTCCTGTGAGTGTCACATGAACCGGATCCATCAGCTGGAAAGAAGGAAAGCAGGTGTTGACTTTTTTGTCCAACTATCCGCCTCTCCTCTCATTAGACATCGACAACATTCCTTCATATTTTCCTCCAGCGAAACCGGAAGCCGAGCCCAGCGTCGAATCACGAAATCAGGCTGAGGAATCGATGCAGGAAGACGCAAGCGGTGACCCTCGAGCAGGCAAGGATGCGGCACCAGATCCAAACCCAAAAGACCTTGAAGGTGGAGGCGGTGCTTCATCCTCTTCCGGCAAAAAAGTCCCGGAGGGGAAAGCGAGCGCGAGGAAGCAAGGCAAGCAGACGCACAAGGCGAGCAAGAAGAAGCGAGTCACCTGACCAGGGAATCGCTGCCGACGATACGCTTGGTCGTCTCTACACCCTTTTTCTTTCTTTTTCTTTCGTTTTCTCGATTTTTCTCGTTTGTAGCTATACTATACCCGTTTGTTTCATGTTGCGCAAAGTAGGATGCAGTCAATTTTGTTCGTGTCTCCATGGTCGGAACGTCAAAAATTGCGCGTACGCGAATCGGCGCGTCGACCGGCCGCGAGGCCTTCATCCTCATCAATCGCTTCGGACCTCAAACCTCGTTATCCAACTAGTTCCAGCACACCATGAGTGAGTTCGACACTTCTAGACCTGTACACGACGCGCTGTGAATCAGCTGACTGTGTGGTCGCCGCCCCCAGGTTACGCTGGAGGTTTCATGGCTGGCTCCCAAGGCTCTCAGGGTTCACCAAACGGAGGTGGGAGCAAGGTCAGTCTCTACACACTACGATCCCTGAACCGCTACACGTTCTTGGAGACTCACTCCTCAAACACTTGTCCTGTTGCTCCCGAACCCGATTTCCTAGAAATCTGGATCGATGGCATTACGACCCGTTACGATTCACCAAGTGTTGAGTGCATCGCAAGCGTTTGGAGACGCGGAATTCATGATTGATGGAGCAGAGTGCAAAGATGCAAGTTACCTGAACTCTCTCCAGAACTTGCCTCTGAACCTTTTTGTGGGAAAAGTGCAACACTCATACTTGCATTGATCCGAAAACAGGTCTCGCTCGTCGCTTGTATCCGAAGTGTAAATCAAACGACTACCCAGGCAACATTCTTGGTCGAAGATGGAACAGGTTGGGAAATCCCTCTCTTTATGATCGAAACCAAACCAGTGGCTGATCAAGTGTTTTGAAAACAGGTCAAATTGATTGTCGAATGTGGATCGAATCGAGTGATCCTGATGTCGATATGGATCCTCGACTAGCTGCTCTCGAGTCAGTTTCTGGACCTTATTTATCAGCTTTGGCTAGTACCGCCTTTCCTCAGTGTCCGCACACTGATCCATTCGGTGAAATTCGGCAGAAACAATCGCTACGTGAGGATCATTGGTTCGATCAAGACTTTTGCCGAGAAACGTCACATCAACGCTCAACGAGTACGGGCGATTGAAGATTTCAACGAGATCAACTTTCACCTGATCGAATGCGCCTACGTGCACAAGTACATTACCCGTGGACCCGTACGTTCTGGAGAAATTTCAATCGAGAGATTGAGAGAGAGGGTCGGGACTGACAATAGCATTTGTTCCTTTGGCAAACAGCCTGGAGGTGGCAACAATACCTCGATGGTGACAGATCGACCGTACGATGGAGCGGGTGGGAACCCGTACACGGCCGACGGAGGAGCTTCGAACGATGCGGCGAGAGACTTGCCTGCAGGACAACGAGCCATCTGGAGGTTCATCAAGGAACAAACGGACGCGGGAGAGGGAGGAGGAGAAGGGATCAACGTTGCCGCGATCGCGAGACACGTCTCGGTCAGTATCGACCAAGTGAGGGACATGATTGCAGGTATGACGGACGATGGTCTACTGTATTCTGGTCTCGATGACGACCAGTTGAGTCGTCTCTCTCTCTCTCTCTCTCTCTCTCTCTCTCTCTTTTCGTTTGCTTTTTCCCGATCGGAGCTGACATGGTGTTTCTCGTTTTCAGCTACATGTGTACCTGAGACCGCTGCTCGTTCCTTCTGCCTCGTTGCTCCTGTCTTTTTTTCTTTCGACTTCTCGTTCTTACCTGGACCCCTCATCCTTTGAGCCTGATACTTTGGGTCCGACCACCTTGTACTGTACCTGTATCAACGAAAACAACCCCAAATGTCTACCTGCACCTTTGCAACAAGCTGAGCGTTACAAAGAACACATTGCAGTACCCGGCATTACTCTTTGACGCCAAAAAAACACAAGAGACCCTTGAGCGAGTTGGGTCCAGTCCCCAGACTTGTCGATCTCTTCCGAGCTATAGCTACTGTCGGAATGGTTTTCGTTTGCGTGGAACCGAAACAGATGCAATTGTTTCCCAAAGTCAACGACAAAGCCCACCTTTTTTTTTCTTTCCTTCCAGAGAGAGCTCAAGCATTCGCTAACAAAGAGCAAAGAGTGTTCACCCAATGTGTATCTAGACCAGACCCAAGTGGTTCAAAGGACGCCGCTGTCGCACACAAGCCCAGCTTGAAGTTGGAACTTTCTCCTGACTGATACCCACTTGCAAGCAAGATATCCAGAGCCAGTGGTACCAATCTGATCTATCCAAGATTGAAACGTTTTGAAAAAAGCTCAAATGATGTAACATGCCAACGATAAGCCTTTTTTTCTTTTGCGTTCCTTGAGCACATTCCTCACAAAAGAGTCTCTCATGCATATTCTACATGGAAACTCTATTTCACTGGCGGATCAAAGCTCGGCAGATGGAAGAGTCAGGTCCGTTGGGTTTTCAAGGCGTGAACGTTTCGAGACGCTCGAGAAGGACAACCCCTCGACTCGGATGGCAGGCATCGGTTTGAATTGTATACATTTTGCAAACGAAGTCATCTAGGACTCGAGAAGGCTCGACAATTTACCCAACAAAGCTTGGTTCCCTCCTTCAGCAGACCTACTTCCCTTCTTGCCTCCCATCCTCTTGGTTGACCCTCCTCTTCGGTTCTCAGTTTCTCGATCCGTCATCAACATTTCCCTCGTTCGAAGCCATTGTTCCTGTTGTTCCTTGTTCCTTCGGTTCTTCTTGCCGGCAACAATGTCTCGAGGTCCTCTCGGGTTGACTCCTAACGATTTCAAACTCGAAGTGATCGAGTTTGGATCCGGGTTGTCAAAGAACGATGACAACCCTTGTGGGATCACTCGGTTGACCCCACCTGAACGGTTCGATGACGGAGCCGAAGCACGAGAACCTTGACGTGAGAGTTCAGGAGGGAGTGAACCCGAGTACGCGGGAGTTCCGATCGGGTGTCTCAATGCCGGAGAATGAGAAGTGTAGTGAGGCGTATCGACGACCGGGTTCAGTTGAATCGGTCTCAACGACAAGAGCGAAGGTTCGTATTCGGCCGTCGCGGGACGGAAACTGGCCGATTTGCGCAACCCAGAAGTTTCGACCGCGGTACGGTTCGCGTACCCGTTCGGGTTGATCGTCGGATTGACCAATCGGAACGTCGCACGTCCCGGTACGTTCGAACGAATCGATGCTGCATCCGGGTAAAACGTCGTCGTTGCGAGTCCTCCAGCGTTTTGAGCGTTGACGGTCGAAACGGTCGACAAGACGGACGAGTACAGTTCGGGACCGGTGCTGAACTTGTACGCCGAGAGGGGTCCTCCGGACGAAGCCGAGCGACCAAACGTGTTGGTCGGAGAAGGTCCCAACAGGCGACCCGGGATCGGAGCGGCGAGGGCAGACTCGAGCGGAGTTGGCGTAGCGTACTGCAATGCGAGGGTCGGGTGGACCATCGGAAGCGGACCCGACGAAGCTCGAGATGCGGGCAGGGTCCGAAGGAAGCGTTCGGCGAGTCGGACGAGGTCGTTCGGGTTGCTCTGAGCGTGAGCGTACAGGTCAAAGTCTTGAACGTCTGCGTTCGGGTTCAGCTTGAGGTGTTCCTCGGCGACAAACTGCTTGAACTCGTCGCGGCGTCCTTCGAGCGAGTTGAGGAACTGGTTGAACTCGTGTTGGGTCATGGTGAGGAAGTTTGGAGTGCGCGACAACGTTGCGCTCGCGTCTTGAGGTTCCGGGATCGCACCTCCTTTGGGTCCAGTCGCGAGGTCGGTAGGAACAAACCTGCTGTGAACCTGGAGGCTGTCCCACTTCTTGCCGTGTTTCGCGTACGCCTCGACCTGAAGTCCGACGCCGGTCTCTTGCCATCGTTTGACATAACTCGCTTCTCGCGTGGCTTTGCGGAACACGGTGCGACCTTCGCGCGAGTCGAGATCCGAGATGCGAACGAAGGGCGAGGTTTTTGTCGTCGCGGCCGGCAGCGGGCGTTTGAGACCAAAGTTTTGACGAGCGAGGTGAGGTGCGGTTGTCGTGTACACCTGGTCAATGTGCGGGTTGTACGCGGCGAGTTTTGAGCGACGCAAGAGCGCCGAGTAGGAAGCGGACGAAGTCGAGGCCGCCATCGATGCGCGCAAGGTTAAGGGTTCCTAGTCGCTGAGCGTCTATCGATGTACTGTACTGCGTGGTCGGAAACGCACTCGCTGACGCAGGAGGGCCGATCGAGCGAGTCGGGTCCGAGTCGGTTTAATCGACTCGAGACTTTTCAAACGTTACTGACCAATTGTAGTTCAAGTGTGAAGGTATTTCCATCTCGCTCGCATCTCGCTCTAGAGGTCTGGTCGCGTCAATGTTGTTAGAAAACACGCTCTGGAGAGTGTAGCGAGGCTGATTACAAGGTCGTACTGGAGGATGTGTCGAACGGGAGCCGCCACGGATTCTTAGCGCGTTTTCCGGCGTCGCGCTCGCATGCAAGTTTGTTGTGTTTCAACCGCTTGTCTTCTCGCCTCTGTCTCTTCCTTTCCCCCGATCAAACGACTCTCACACGGTAGCACCACCTCTCGCAGCGCTCGCTCGCTTCCCTCCGACTTGGTCCGTACTCGCGCGCACCAAGCCACTCGACTCGAGAGCCCACACGCGCGTTCCTCTCGCCGGCGTGCATCCACCCCTGGTTCGATCCTCTTGGCACGCCGCGCGCTCGCCGCACTCGACACACCACCATGAGCGACTCGCACGACGTCATCGCGCGCAATCAGAAGCGCATGTTGCACCACCACAAGCGACAACGGGTCACCGACACGCTCGATTCGACCACGACTCAGAACGCACGCCAGCGCATGCGCTCGAGTGCACTCGCAGCAGCAGCAGCAGCTACCGACACGACCAGTACGGCCCTTCCTCATAGCCGTAGACAGTCAATGAAGTGTTCCTGACTGTATTCTTGTTCCGACAGCAACCGTCTCGCAACACCAACGTCCCTCGTTCTTGACCGCCTCGACCCGCACCACGTCTTTCGCTCCCGTAGCCTCGTCCTCCTCGGTCGCTGTCGTCACTTCGTCCAGTGAGTCGCCCAGCTTCTCTCCTAGCATTCCTCTCGCCACTGGTTGCGCGCGTTTCAACGTGATTGGGTCGCTCTCCGGATGTTTGCTAACTTGTGCACTCGCGGACTTGTGACAGCTTCGACCGCCGATGACGAGATCACCTCGACTTCGACCACTGCCAACACGCGCAATCGAGGCACGACCTCTTCCTCGAGCTCGGTGCGCACGATTCTCTCTCACTTGTCTCGCTTCTACTCCGTTCGCTCATGCTTACTGCATTCATGTAGATTGCTGCGGTCGTTCCCTCTCAGACTGGATTCAACGCTGCCACGGCAACGCCGGTCAATGCCTCGCCTAAATCGAACGAAGCACCTTCGACCTCGCATGGGGGAGCGATCGCGGGAGCCATCATTGCCATCATTGCCGTCCTCGCGATCGGATGCGGATTCTTCGTCTGGCGCAAGCGACGGAACGCTCGTCTCGCACGCAGTTCGGGAACTGGGTTGATCGGGGGAGCAGGAGTCGGAGCTGCATCGGGCGGAGGGTACAAGAAGCAAGACGAAGACGGAGACGCTTGGGATGGACAGGGTAACCAATCGTCGTTTGCTCGCGACGACAGTTCGTTGTTTGGAGGAAGAGAGAAAACGTTCTCGCAAGAGAGCATGCAGAACCCTGGAGCTCAAGGCGCAGGAGGGTACGGTGCCACTTCGTGGAACCAAGCTCCTCCCTCTCAACCGCAACAGCAACAACAACAATTCTACACCGGCGCAAACAACAACACGCAGGATGCTTGGAACCCTGTCTACCCTCCTTCGAACCAACCCTTACCGGCATCGACCGCGAACCTGCTCGGTCACCCGAACAACAACAACAGCAGCAACATGCTTCCAACGGCGTTGGCGGCAGGATCTGCCGGTGCGGCTGGAATCGGAGCTGCTCGATTGCTCGCTGCTCAATCTTCTCGCCCTTCGTCCATGTCTAACTCACACCAATCGATCGAACAACGCGAGTTGCAGCAAGAGCTTGACAATCGTCGACAATCGTTCCTTACCAAGACTCAGCAACCCCTTGCACCGTTCGAAACACCGCAGCAGCAGCAACAACAACAGAGTCCGTTCGGTGACAGCGAGGGTCAGGGCGAGATTAGGATTGTCAAGGGAACATTCGATCCGAGCCTCGACGACGAACTCGTGCTCTATCCTGGTGACAAGGTACAAGTCTTGATGAAGTACGACGACGGATGGGCTCTCGGACTCAACCTGTCTTCAGGCGTTCCTCCCGCGAAAGGGTACGAATCTTTCTCATGTCTTATTTTTTTCTTGCAAAGCTGATTCCTATTTTGATGTTGTTTCGCACAGAGTCTTCCCCTTCGATTGCCTCGGTGAACAAACTACCGCTCCTCTCGCGTCCGAGATTCGCTCCCCAGGTTCTGCCCCTGCCGCTGCCCCTCTTGGCGCGATCGAGCGTTCTCTGTCTCCGATCAACCCTGCCAACATTCCATTGCCACCTCCAACCCCAACGCTCCTGTCGCCCATCAACGAAGATGAACAACCTCCTTCGCACACGACGATCACTTCGAACGGACCTCCTCAATTGGCCCCGTTCGAACGATCCGATTCACCCCTCTCTCCCGACTTCCCACAACACCAATTGAGTGTCCCTTCTAGTCAAACTTCTTCGCCAACCAAGATGAGAACCGACAAGTTGAAACGACACTCGAGTTTGATCGCTTCGAGAGACGCTGATCTCTTTGTCGCACTTGGTGAAGTCCTCGACAAGGAAAGACATTGATCTCTCTCTCTACCCTTTTGATCAGTCCTTCAATCTTGCGGGACTCTTTTTTTCTTTCGACTTTCCAAGTCTAGATTTTCCTTTTTTTACTTGGCCGCTGAGCGGCTCGCCATCGTTTTTCTTTTCTATCTTCTCCCTTGAATCCTCTCGCTTCATCTCGAGTTCCTTCTTGCTCAAATCCCTTTCTTTTGGAACTGCTTTCTCAACCATTCTTATTGTGGCTCTTCTTTGACCTTTTTTCATGGCCCCCCCAACTAGCCAATACCTTGATTTCACTTTTCCCTGTTTCTTTTTTGTGTAATTCTTCCCCCTCTTTTCATCATCTCATTCTCTCTTTTCTCACCTTTCAAATCTGTACCTATCAAACGAATTCATTGCTTCCTTCACAATTTGCTTCGCTGCAACTCTTTCGTTTCTCTCTTTTAAACGAATCGAATCAAAACCAGATCATTCGTGGAACAACTCGTCTTTTCCCGACAAAAGAGGATCTCGAGAAAACAATGAGAAAAAAAGACAACAGGTAAATTAAAAAAAGAAAGAAGAAAGAAAACAAGGGATTGAAGGGAAATATGGAAGATCTGGTTTGATAGATCAGAGCCAGATCGCTCGATACAGAGCATGCGAGAGTTTGTCTACGAGTGGAGTTTGAGCTTTCGCTTCAGCGAGACTGTTTTGGGGGAACAATTTCGGGATGGAACGAGCAGGGTCAGTTTTCAATGAAAAGCTAATTTGAGTCAACTCTACTCACCTTATGATATCTTTCTCTTGAATCCATTCCTCATCGACCGCACCAAATTTCAAAGCTTCTTCTTGAACTTGGTGAACGATCGATTTGACGAGTTCTTTCGCCGTTTGACTTTTCGTACCAGGATGATCGTGTCCATCGCGACTCCTCGAATCGATGATCTGACTCTGTCCATTGTTGGGGTTCGAGATTTTGATCGCGTCACGTTTGAGCGCTTTGAACGCAAAGAAGTGTTCGTCTCTTCGATCGGATCCTTCAACAGCAGTTCCAGGAGTCGCAGTAGTAGGAGTTCCCATCGTCTTGTTCTTCGTAGTTGTCGGAGTTGGGTTCGACGTCGAGATCGCTCCAGGTAGACGTAGAGGTTTCAATCCATTCATCATCGACGCCGACAATCTCGAACCGACGTTCTTGGAAGTGACGCTGTCGCGATCTTTTTGAGGACTCGTCGTTGTTGTTTGGAGTGTGTACGTTCGAACTTTTTCGGTCGCTTCTATCGCAGCGTATCGCAGGATCATCCCGTAGTTCTCCGACACGTTTGAAGTTGAAGCATCGAGTGAAGAGAGGATGTAGGCTCCCGTCTGAATAGACAGGATCGAACCAGTTGGAATTCGAACCGAGCTCACCACCTTGAAAAAGCAGCCAAGACCCTCGATAGCGTCAGCTATTTGTCCGGGCGCATATGAATCGCGATGCGTAAAAGAAAAACACGTTACCTTTTGCAACGTGTATTCGAACTCGACAACGTAGACTGCACGGTTCGAGAGCAGGAAGACTTTTTCCTCGAATTTGCCCCCTCGTCCCGGTCTGATCGTGTCGATTTCGCTCGGAGACAGGAGAGTCCATCCATCGAGTTTGTCCTCGCCTTCCCACAAGACTTCTTTCGCCGAAGTTTCAACCGCTTCTTGTCGAATCTGTGACAGTCGGAGGATCTCTCGGGGATCAGAAGTTTCGAGACGTTCCGAAAATTCTTCAAACGCGTATCGGTTCACTCCGAGGATGTAATCGAGAGACGCCTGCTTGAAAAAGTCTTCGGGGTTTTTGCGAAATTCGAAAAGGATCACATCAGGGCCTTGAAACGAGAAGGTTTTCAGGAGGAATTAGAGGTTAAAGAGCATACCGGTGACCACAGAATTCCCGAGCCGCACGATCGAGTTGGAAGCATCGTTCAATGCTCCGAGGAGATTCCTCTTGCCGGTTCGCGTGAAATCGCCTTTGAGGGCTGAGGTTCCCGCGTACTCTCGACTGATTGCATCACCGTTGTCGGCCCAAAGCGCGTTGAAAGCGACGTCGAGTGCATCGTGCATGCCTTCGGTCTCGCCTGATGCAATACCGAGATGCACGAGATGCCGGTTCAGGACCCAGCGACTGATCGCACTCTGTACGACGTTCGTCCGCTGCAACACCAATGACAAGATAGAATCAGCCATCGGTAGAGCTGTGTGCGGGAGCATACAGGAACTGACATCGAGCGAATCAATGCAGTTGATCCTACAGACTCCAGTCTGGAGCGAGTAGGTCTCTTCGGGTGTCGACCAAAATGTACTGTCCATACGTGTAAGAGCACAAGATCATGAGGATGTTGTCTCTGACTGAACATGAACATCCAGCATGGTACTGACCGTAGCTCTTCAAGGTCATCCCGGATCTTTTGGCCGATCAAATCATCTGCAATCTTGTCGTACTTCATCCCTCTTGTTAAATGATGGAAATCCCATCTAGTCTCGCCCGCAATCTGGTCAGAAGTCTTCGTATAGGCTTCAATCTGAAAGTAAACTCACTCGAGGTACCTGCCCGGACCATCGTCGAGTCAGATCGAGTCAAAAGAAGATGTCCTCATTCAGGCAAAAAGAATGCGAGAGGAACTTACCGCACACGATCTTCGGGTCTGTTCAAGCTCTCGATTCCGCCTCGGAATGCCGCAACGACAGCACCTTCCTTGCCTGTCTGTTCGGCGAGGTTGACGAGCACGAGTCGTCCGTACCGGGACTCGAGTCCATCAATGTGTTTCTCCATGGCTGCATTGGTGTCTTTCGGCGTACGCTCGAGAACCGGAGGAGGTTTGAGCGCCCACGGACTCTGTGACCAGTATGCAGGGATACTGCCTCGAATCTGTACGAACGAACAGTGGTGTTTCGTACCGTCTCGCACGCACGAGACGGTAAATTCGGTCTCGACGAAATTGGCCACTCCTCCACTCGGGTTGATGCCTCGACGTTGGTACCGAAGCCCGGGACGCTCGATCGATCGTCTCGAGATAAGGACGAGCGTGAGGTCGATTGAAGTGGGCGAACTGGGATCGATGCCAGCAGAGAGTGACTCGTACGGTTGCAGAGGCAGCGCGACCGTAACTTCCTGCGCAAAACCTTGTTGCAGAACAAGAATGTAGGAATGCAGCTACATTTTTGAAGCGATCTGTCAGTGACCCAACCCCGGCGTTGAAGCAGTAAAATGTACTGACTCCTGCCGCAACAAACGATGACATGAGGTGAGCGTTGAACCAGAATCGTTTGTCCGCTCGACGCCACAGAGGTAGGTGGTTGAACGAGTCTCCTTTTGACTCTGTCGCCTTGGCTTGCATTGTGCGGGTAATGTCCGCCTCGAACGAAAAGTAGAGCCCGCGGAACGTCCTAATCAACTCGGCGACGAGCTTGTTGTCGAGTTCCCTTTGTGATTCCCTAACATCAGCATCATCTACTTGCGCAGTCGGGTTTGTCGCTTCGACCACGGTCGTCGGCAGCGAGGTAGTGTCGGCGGTGCTCGAAGGCTGAGCCTCGTTCGGGTCACGCGGCGGCTCCTTGGTCGTTTGCGGAGGTGATTCCGAGGAGGGCAGGGAAGATTGGTCAGCTGCGACACTGCCGTCGTGAGACCCCGGTTGCGGGGCTTGAGCACGATTTCTCGAGAAAGCTCGTTGCCAGAACGGTCGTTTTGGGTTCACAACGGGTGCGGCAGGAACCGAATCTGCCTCGACTGCCTCGTCTTCGTCGTCACTCTCCTCGCTGTCACTCGTGTCGGACTGGGGCGCTTTGACAGCTTGCAATGCATTGCCGATCGATTTGACAGATTCGCGGTATCGAGCTTGTCGCGCGGCTTGTTTCGCGAGGACGGGTTGGGCTGCTTCGGGCGAGGCGAGCGGGATGGCGACGAGCGAGCTGACGGTACGAACTTTGCTCGAGTGCTGATCGGGAAGAGTCGCGGCATGGCTCGAGTCGGTGATCAGGATCAGATAGTTGTCTAGCGCAATTGTTACGAGGTCAGGACCGTGCTGGATCGTCTCGGAAGGACTCGTTGATGTGGTTCACGGCATACCTGAGAAACCTTTGAGGAGTCCAGCGATGCCATCCACTTGAATCAACATGTCATCGGGATCGCCGTGGGGGTCGTCCTGCCAGTCGTCGAGCGGCACGGGCGCGTCGGCCCTCCATTCAACGAGTACTGCTGCGCCTCGGTACGAGCCCGTCGCTGCGTCATCGTACGGTCGGACGATCAAGCCTCGCGGGGTTGAGCGAACGGCGAGACTGCGATGAGGGCGGGCCATGGTCGGCGGCACGGTCGAGCTAGCCGGCAGACTACGAGGGTTGGGCCACGTGCTCGGTGTGGGCATCCCTCGCGATTCGAAGCGACGGACACCGTGACAGCTCAACTCTCACACTCGAGACGAGGTGCCTCCACTTTCACACTTCAAATCGATGCCTACGTACACATGAACCAGTCGAGGCCAAGTAGGCAACTTGGGTCGCGAGTGTCTAAGCGCAGGGTACACTTTCGATGACAAAAAACCTGTCCGCTAGGCGACTGCGGACAGTGAGGGTAACGTGACCCTGCTTGGACCTCTCGAAATAACCACACATTTGGAGTCGCCTGTCCGAAGTGCACATTCCTCGGACCTAAAGGTCTATCTCGAGTGTAGAGCCCGTCTCGGCAGGCGATCCTAAGCCAATGCTAATCGGAACCTTGTTTGCACTCGCGGCACGGGCGACGATCGTCGGGCCGCGCTTTTTATCGTCTAAATTCTAGACTTGTTTCCGACTCGCATTCCTTTCGGCCCTCGCTTCTTCTCGTGCTTGTTCGCTCGTGCGTTGCGTTACGCCGAGTCGACTCGGTTCATCGACTCTTCAAGGCGGATCCCCGGATCACGCCCGGAAAACTTTATCGGAGCCTATCCCCCCCGGCCCCTGGCGATTTCATCACTTTCTCACTCGTCCACCTTTCGCCCTCGTTTTCGACAGCGTTCGCCCCGGCATCGACAAACTCGGGCAGTAGGAACAGGTGCGTTGCTCTTTGCAGCTGTAGCTGGGTACGCCCACCCAGTACGAGTTCGCGCTCGGCCGCTTCTCTCGCACGCGTCACGGCGCGTGCAAGCGCTGCGAAATCCGAGTCCGATTTCGACTCTGGGCGCGGCTCGAGGTCGGGTTCGACGGCAGTACTGACATGAACCTGCTATAGACGACAGGCGAGCGCGTTAGACGCGATTACGAGCAGCGACGATGCAGCAACCGTACCCTTCCCCTCCGCCTCCTCTCTCGGGCTCGTATCCGGCTTCGGCGACCATGATGCGCAAACGCACCTTCCAGGACATGCAGCCAGGAGTCTCGTCGAGCCCCGTATACTCGGCATGTGGCAGCTCGCCGTCTTCGGCCCCGTTCCCAGACTACAACTTGCTCTCGTCCCCTGAAACTTCCATCTCGACCATCGCGTCATCTCCCATGAGTCGCAACGCTTCGACCCAATCGTGCTTCAGCACGTTCTCGCCGTCCACATTCGAGCAGAGTCTCGACAACTCGCCGCAGAACTCGTTCTACACCCCCTTCCCTTCCTTCTCGCCCTCGCAAGGGTTCGTCTCGCCGCAGCACGTGAGCGCTGTCGACCGACCGGGCATGAAACGAAGAAAGACGATGCCCGACGTGCACCACTTGTCGCCGACTGGTTCAACCCAGGGATCGCGCGAGTTTGCATCTCCGTTCACCCCGCGAACAGGTGGCAAGGACGGAGAGGACGTGTGGCCCCCCGCGGTGGAAGAGTGCTTCCAGACGGGTGCGCACACTCTTTCTTCTCTGCCAACGACGCGGCTCGGGGAGACTGACGCCTGTTCAAAATCGTGACAGCGCTGCGCTTGCTCCCTCGATTGGGAAGGAAGAAGCTCATCATCCAGGGCAAACCGTGCGGACGCAACGAGCTCATTGCCGACTACATCTTCCGGCATACTGGCAAAACACGGTCTCGCAAGCAAGTGTCGAGTCACATTCAGGTCCTCAAGAACTTGCGGAAAGAGGACGAGGAATGTGAGAACACTTCTCGCTGCACGCACCTCGACGGAATTGGTTCTGATCGGGCCATCGCTCTCGTTGCACTCTCCAGTCATGTTTCTCGTGTCTGATCCAGTTGAAGGCGAAGATCGGTTCCTGCCTGGCAACGCCGAGCTGTTCTTTGGCAAGAACGGTCTCGCATCGCCTCATGCGCCCCCAGTCTTCCTCGAGCGGTCACTGTCGGCGAGCAATATCCCTCATCATCCTCCGATTGACTTGTCGACGAATGTCACCCTGCACGCACTCGCACCTCCCCACCTGCATCGGTCGGACTCGTCTTCGGATGACACTCTGCATTCGCCGTTCAAGTTGCAGCCTTCTCCGACTGGGTTCGCCACGACCCCAACTTCCGGCATCACCCGAGCCTTGCAAGGAATGACCGTCGCTATGTCTCCGACGCCGAGCCCGGCGCCAATCGCTTGTCCGATTGCACCGTCGTCCATGTCCATGATCGCTCGCACGAGCAGCGGAGAGCAAGGGCACGTCTACGCGCAACTTGACGCATCGGAAGGACCCCGACGGACTGTCTACTTGGAAGACCTCCCGTTGTGGGAGAAACGATATGGCTCGATTCCGGCCATGAACGATCACCTGCCGTGCCAATTCCTTCACGTCCATCTACCGCTGTCTATCCCAGGAATCAACGGCACTGCCCTGACTCAGCCCCTCGAAACTCGACTCGAGTTGACATCGATCCAAGCTTTACCGCTTACTGCGATCACGAGTATCTATTGCCACGGCGACCCGGTCATCACGTACGAAGATACGCTCGAACCCGTCCCGCTCGACACCATCTCGAATTCGACGAGCACGCTCGACCACCAATACTGTTACGATGTCTCGTTCGGATCCGATTTTTGGACCATGCTGCTGCGCGGCAATCAAGACGGGTTCAACGAGCCGACACTGCGCAAGTCGTCCAAGGAGCGGCAAGCGATTGCCGACATGCTCCCCGGGTTCTCGGTCGTGCAAGAGTTTGTCGTGCCTGCCGACACCCAGCTCGGGGACGACTCGATCTCGCTCAGCCCTGGAAGCGCGATCGGAGACGTTGTGCTCGTCGTCTTGTACGACCTCGAAGTCAACAAAGGCGCAAGAACCCAGGCCGGCAAGCTCTCGCTCTTGTCTGTGCGGCGGTCGTCCGCAACTCTACCATCCAATGCTCTTTCGCACCCTTCATCTGACGCCACATACACGGACGATCATTACTCACACGAATTGCCGTCTCTCGCCGTTCCGTATCGCTGGCAGTATCTCGCTGAGGAGGTTGATCAAAACGAACATGCCACTGCACTTGATACCGCTCCGTCGCATCATCACACGGCGAGCGCGAACAAACCCAACCTCTCGCTGCACATCCCGCCTCCGCCTCGTTTCGGAACCTCCTCGAGCCTGAGCGCGCTTTCTGGTTCACCGTCGGTCTTCTCGAACGGGCCCATCACGCCGTGGGGTCAGGTCGTACACACGCCAACCCATCCTCCTCCGGTCCTTCCGCCTCTTTCTGCAGTTGCCGACGCTCAGCGTGATCGATCTCGCCTCGAAGCCGCTTGGAGATCGAACGCTAACGCCAACTCGGACAATCGATGGGACCTCGAATCGCCCGCCTTGTTTCCTCCCGCGCCCAACTACTTTGGTCTGTACGGTTCCCGAACTGATTCCGACTCTTACACATCCGGCGAACCTCGAGCGAATCCGACAATCTCGTCGAACCTGCACTCGTTCGCGATGGATCGGAGATTACTGTCAACTCCCGTCATTTCCACTTCGGCTCCATCGAGTCGACCTCGGAGATCCGAGAACCTCTTGCCTCCTCTCCCTTCTCCATCGAGTCTCGCGGCCAACTTTGCAACGGGTTCCACTTCGTACTCGCCTTCGCCGCTATCTTCGTTTGCAGGTGATTCATCTTGTCGACCAGTGGCAACCACCTCGACGATGATGGATCAAGTTGATGTCAAACCTGACGTTAAACCTGACATGTCCTCTCCCGAGAAGAAACCGCTCGCGAGCAAGATGGAACAAGATGCTTTCTTCTCGAGCTTGTTGGGTTCTACCACTCGGTGAGTTGTTTCGATCCTTCTCCTTCTGATCCTTTGTATCTGTGCGCCAAAACTAATTACGTATGTCAACTTTTGATCAGGTATACTGTCACCTCGTAATGATGATCCTCTTTTCTCTCTCTCTCTATCTTGAACTGTTCATAGCTCCTCCTCTCCGATTCGATTTACGCGACAGATACCCTTTTCCCCTCCTCCAATGCTCTCAATCATCTAACCATCTCATCTCTCATTCTCAAGTTTTGTCACCACACTCATCATGTCCTATCACCAATCACGAACCCTCCCTTTAATACCAAGCATTATGAGATTCTTTGACGTTCGAAAGACTCTTTGTTACTCGAACCATCCCATATATCCCAGCTTGTTTGTTTTGTTCTTCTTCTCTCATAACCTGCGGCACCTCCTGTTTTGCAGATAGTATTTCTCTCTCTCTCTCTGCAAGTGTATCCCCCGTCTCGTCCTATTCTTCTCTTGAACTTGTGTCGCGATCTGTCTTGTTTTCCTCCCGCACTACTTTTCTTGGCTATTGTCTCTTTCTCAACACCTGGTTGTGCAAGGGACCCTTTTCTGCCACTCGTTCTCTATCTCTCGTTCTTTCCTCACAAATCTTCTCTGCTACATACACTTCCCCCAAATGAACTACTAGTCTTGATTCTTCATGATTGCTCCAAACGTCAACGGTTTGAAACCTACAAGTGATTTGAAGATTTGGGCCTTTTTTTTTCCTTTTTATCGACCGCCGATTTCACTAGTCCAAGCATGAGCTCCTTCAAATCCATTCTTGCCATACTGATAATCCCTAAAAGCTTCCCGAATCCCTTGTTGAGTATCCATGACGAATGGTCCGTGTTGGACAATCTCTTGATCCAAGGGTTCTCCTGAAACGACTACGAATCGAGTAGGTTCGCCATTGTCGTTGATGGATTCGAGTAGGACTCCGGATGCATTGGGATCGTTTGAAAGGACTGCGGTGTGAAATGCTGGGACTGTCGTTTCTCCAATCTTGAGCGTTCCCGACAATGTATAGATCTGTTGAGAGGAAAAAACGAAGAATAGTGAATCAGAAAACAGGAAACCGATTGGATCCGCGAAATGTATAAAGAAGAAGAAGAGACACGTACGAAAGCATTCCATCCTTGAGGGATCCTTTGAAACGATTGTTCACCAGGTTTCGAAATGGTCCAATCCGAGAACCAACATCCTCCAAGAGGTCGTACTGGACTCGCAACGATTCCTTCTTGATCAGATCCATCCGACTCGCCACAGATCACTTTGACGAGAGTGTTTGCGGTGGGATGTGCAGATGGGATCTCGCTCGCTTTCAACTCTTGGTACGAAGGGTCGACCAGTTTGTGTTGTTTTGGCAAATCGATCCACCTGACACAAACATGTCGACAATCGAAAATGTTAATCGAGGGTTACAATGTGACGGGGACCCTGAATGGGGCTTCCTGTAGACGTACAGTTGCAATCCGAACGGATCTTTCTTGCCAGGTCCATGAATCGGCATTTCAGCGTGCATGATTCCTTTTCCCGCAATCATGAATTGAAGATCCTGTAAAAAAGAAAGAAAAAAACGGAAAAGACGACATGAAGAGAAGAATTAAGCCATGTCATCATAGGATTTTTGTGCGGGGGCTGGGTAGAGCTCACACCAGGTCCGATCTTGCCCTTGTGACCGAGAAAGTCTTCGTGCTCGAATTCTCCTTCAAGCATGTAGGTGAGGGTAGTCATTCCCCTATGAGGGTGGTCTGGGAACCCTGCACCTTCTGCTACCGCAAACTGTGAAGATCACTCGATTCGTGAGCTCGAGACCTTGATAAAGAGGAGGGACGTCACTCACGTTGTCGAGCATGAGGAATGGAGTAAAGTTGCGCAATTGTTGAGTTCCGATAGATCTTCTGACCAATGCACCCGCGCCTTCCGGTGTTTCCTTTTCCGGAAAAGGGGACGAGTTGACCCGGATCAGTTCTAAATAGTGAAGTAGACGAGCGCGAGTAGGAATGACTGACTTTGGCGAGAACGGACTGGATCACGGTGCGAGACACTCGTGGGAGGGACATGTTGAGAGCGTTGGAGGAATGAGTTGATTCGAGATTGACAGGGGCTGGACGAGGAACAGTGGGCGTCGTCGGGGTCGGGATCGAGTTGAGTGAAGGCAGCAAGTTGAAGTACCACGCAACGAACGCAAAGTAGGTCGCCGAGATCAGCAGGGAGCGAGTGAGAGCCACGATGAAAGGTAGAGGACACAAGAAGCGAAGCAAAGGCAGCAGAGTGGTGAGTAGAGCGAGATGATGAGTGAGACGCCCGGATGAGCTGATCCGCGATCCGTGTCACGTGACTTTTTCGTATGGAAAAGGCAACCACCGCTCGCTGCGCTTACTCGGCGCACCTGATTGGGCGGGTGCACAGGGAGCGCTCACAGAGCGTCTATTGAATCGAAACAGGAAGTACAGTCTATACAAGCTACTACCGCACCCAAAACCACGGACAGGGCGAAGAAATTCGTGACAGATCAGCTCGAGCGTGATCATGTCAGCCGAGAGACAGGAACCTACCAGTTCATCTTTCCCGACGACAGATGTCCTCTTGTCGCGTTGGCTGTCATCACGTGCTACCGGGGACAAAGGCGAAGAAATTGCAAGCTGAGGGTCGAGTCCGAGGTATTCCGCAACAGTCAACCTCAAGATCAAGGCCCATGCTTTGATCGTGTCGAGGTCCAACGCGGTGGCATCGTCCTATTGATCCCATGATTTCGTGATTGCCATCTCGGAAGCGAGTAGAGAGCAAAACGTACGGCGAGAGTGTGCCAAACTTGAGGGAATGGCACGCTGATGAGATGCACGACTGGAACTCCACTCTTCAAGAACGGCAAGTGATCATCCTCGATCGTTCCGAACCAACTTTGAGGGCTTTTGCGATCGACAAAGAAGCTCTTGCGTTTCTTGTGCTTGTGTTTGTGCTTGTGCTTGCTTTTGTCTTCTGTAACCAGGTCGTCCTCGTCGGTCCAAAGCAACCCCGCTTGTTCTAGTTTGCGTTCCGAATGCAGAAACTCGTCAAACAACCAACCGGTGGCCGTCCAGAAATTGCGCACGACGGGATCCGGACTTCCCAACAAGTCCAACAGGACCAAATGACTGATCTTGTCGAGGTTCGTCTTCTGTCCGTCTCTGACAGCAGAGTTGTGGTAATTCGGTAACGGTTTCGACCACTCTTCGACGAGGTGTTTCGCACCATAGATCGAATCGGTCGCAGTCCAATCTTGGAATGCTTCCTCTCCATCAAACAAGACAATTTGGAGCGTCTCGTGTTGCTCGCCGCGTCCATTGCCATCGTCGAGACTCCCTTTTTCTCCACCTTGTCGTTCAATTCGATCTCGACGTTCGTTCAACCACGGGGTGAGCGATTCGGCAAGATCGTACAAGAGTGCACACGGAACTGCACTGTCGGTCGCACCAACAAACCCGTACAATGGCGACGTGGTTGGGAAATATTTCGAATCGAGGTGAGCCGACAGGACGAATCGTCGTTTCGCTCGAGGATCGTGAGTAAAGACTAGGTTCGTGAACGTTCGAGTTCCGATCGGAGTCGCAGTCGAGAATGTGTCTTTCTCAACATGCTGTTTGAACCCTCGAGCAAGACCGTTAATAGCTTGTTCACTCGAGGTTTGCAAAGGGAGACTGACCCATCCGAGTCGGGTGAACCGTTGTTCAAACTCGCGTTGCAACCGGGGCAAGTTGGTACTGCCCACCGCTCTCGGTACAAGAACTTGACTCAACAAGCTCTCGGCATCCGTGTAGTCGAGGTTCTTGTCCAAATCCGACAAGTGCACGAGTTGAGTCAAAGTTGAAGTCGATTCGATAGATGAGAAAGTGGGGTTCCGCTTGAGGAGTGAATGAGGTCGTGGTCGTGCAGCATATCCGAACCCAACGAGCAACAGTAGAGTCAGGAACGAGTAAGGTATCCGTGGTGGATACATTGTCGTTGGCGTCCAGGCGTGCGAACCCGGGAAACGCGTTTCGGCGGGACGAAGAATTTATCTGCTGCGCCAAATACGTCGATCCTTGATCACGACCGCCAGGCTTCTCGTGCTCTCTCCAGAAACAAATATCTGGCATGGACATTGTACGGGGAGCCCAAATTTTCTCGGTGTCAGGACATTCTCTCTTATTTTCGTGTTTTCCAAGCAAAGACCTTGAATCGTCTAATTCAATGCATTCAAGCCAAGTATCAAAAGTGACAACTAGCCTGCACCTTAGATGCTGCGAGACAGGGGCAAATCTCGTCAGTTGCGCACAACGTACGAGAAAACGAAAGCGGCTGCAACATACACTCGTCTCTTCTTGGCTCGGGTACCACCAATCTTGAGGGGAGTCTGTTCGTTAGAATTCAATCCCGAGTCAATAACAGAGCGAGACGAACAGCGCCAAACTGAGGAGAAAAGAGCGTACAGCATCCGTGACCCGCTTGACCAAACTTCGTACTTCGTCCCCCTCGGCGCCCATCAAGCTCCTAAACACGGCATCACGCCCTTGTCCGAACCCTTTCCACACGACTTCCAACTCTGTAGGTTTCGGTCCTTTCGCCTTTTGTTTGACCCCTCCACTCAACACTGGGGGTTCGATCAAGTCTTTGATCTTTTGAAACATTTTGAGCGACACTTCGACCGCGGCATCGTACGTGCCTCGGGCGGCACCTTTGTACCCTGCCGAACCGGCCGAAACCCACGCGATCGGGACGTGAGGGTCTTGAGAAGTCGCGTTCGCACCCGCGGGAGAGGTCGACAAGGTCAGGATCGTGTTGTTGCGAGTCGAGAGTACCGACAGTTTGTACGGGTGCGAACGGAACCCAGACGATCTCGGGGACGAGAAGGACGAAGAAGTTGAAGGTGAGGGCACGAACGCGAGTGAATCGCGAGTCGGGCGCGTGGGAGTCTCGGCAGCTGCTCGGAATGCTTCTGGTAGGACACTCGCGCCGGGCAAGGGAGTGACGGCGGCTGGTCGAGCGGGTTCGGATTGACCTTGATCTTGTTCGACGATGGGTTCAACCGGAGTTGTCCGGGTCGCAAACAGACGCGCCGAGCGTACTGAACTAGTCGCTCGCCTTGCTAGTAATGGTTGAAACATGGCGTTTATGAGTGAAGCGAGTTGGGTCAAAGTCGAGAGCGAACGAGCGACTCGCTGGTTCACTCTCTCACGCGCAACCCTCACGCCTGACTCCATTCTGCGATCGGAGGGACCTCTGTGCTCAGAACTTCAGCCATGCCCACCGCCAGGAGAGCTTCGCCAACTCGCGCATGGCCTTCACCCCTGTTCTTCCCTCCTACTCTCGCCCGACTCGCTCAGCCCTCTTCGCGACTCTCGGACGCACCCGCTTCGATCAGACATCGAGACTTGCCGCCTCCTCCATTCGGTGCCACGACGTCAACCGCGCGAGGTGCAACGACTGTGCGCTACAACACTTTGCAAGAAGAATCCGATGCCCTCGACTCGCTCGAAGACGACACAGAGCACCAGGTCCGTATCCACCTTCCTGTCCAGCTCCAATTACAGAAACTGACAGAATGGTATTGCATCCAGGGCGCCGAGATTAAAGAGTTTGGACACAGCTGGTTGATCCCGCTCGGACGCCAAAACACTCATGACGAGGACGAAGGCGTACGCTGCAACTTTGACTCGATTCATTTGTTGCTCGCAGCATCCAATTTTGTGAGACTGATCGATCCCCCTCTTTCATCAACAGTCGCAGTTTTCGACTTCGCCCGCTTTGGGTTCTGGAGTCGCAGGCGCCGGCGCAGGCAATCATCACAACACGTCTCTCGAATTGCCTCTGCCCCCTGCGTTCGAGGTTGATCCTGCACAACCTGAACTTGCTCAACCCACACGGACGAATCCTGCACCTGTCTCTGATCGAGACGAGGCCGAAGAAGGCGGTCCAGTGATCGACCTCGACGCCGAGATCGAAGATGCCGATCTCTCTGAATCTGGTTCTGACCTCGGAACGGCAAGCGATGCGGCGAGTGCGGGAGGACAGCAGTTTGAAGGATCTCCTCGAACGAGCGAGAATGGGACAGAACGAGAACCGAGAACTAGTGCACTCGGAGAACGACAAGAACGTAGTTTCGACTAGTGTTACCACGTCTAGAACCGATGGGTTTCGTTGCATTCTCAATCGTCTGTGATCGAGGCCCAACGCCCTCGAAGGCGTATGTCTGTACATGGACTCTGATGTTGGCAAGAGATAGGGTCATTACAATTGAATATCCTTTACCCTATCATAATGCCTGTTAGAGGCGTTCGCACTCCGGAACGAACATCTAGCTTTACGCCTCCACCTCGCGCAGCATCCTCAGCCAGCTCAGTGACTAGGTCGACGGTTCCTCGGCGTGCTCACTACTACCTGGACCATCGCACCGTTCGTTGGTCACTCAGAGGTTTTTTCACACCGCCTCCACCAGCCCAACTTTTTTTGATCAACTCGGTTCAAAACTTCCGCCTCTCCTCGCCCATACGGTTCACCTAGACTTCTGAATTCGGCCTTGTTTCACACCGTGATCCGAATCGCAGAACCTCTCAACCTCGATCGATCAGATCTCGGAACCAAACCATGACTTCGTTGATCAGTTCCATCTCGTGGATCCCTCGGGGAGCGGCGAAACAAAACCCTACCAAGTACTCGGTCGATGAAGCAGAACTTGAACGTATTGGGCAGTTGGCCAAAGGTCAACTCGAAGGGGCCAAGATTGAATTGGAACTCGCGAAACTGTTGGAAAAGGATGATGGGGACGATGATGGACAAGAAGGAGAATGGGAAGAGTCAGTCTGCTTGTCCCCTTCTTGGTTTTTGCTCTGCCACCCTTCGCCGACCACATTGCGAGGAGCCCGTCTCCCTGCTTCCGAGTCGAGATCTGATCTTTGATTTGTTTGGTTTCCTTTTTGCAAACAGCGAGAACGACAATGAAGATGACGAGGTCAAGGAAGACGAGGAAGATGCCGCGATGGATGTAGAGGAGGAGGGAGAAGGAGAGGAGGATGCTGCGACCACAGCCGCGAAGCAAGCCGCCAAAAAGATCAAGGCCGCAGCGACTGGCAAGCAAGATGAGGACGATGACCTCGCAGCGTACAATCTCGACGCGTACGACGAGGAAGAATCGAAAGGCGCAGGTGAGTCGCCTCCTCATTGGGAAATGAGAACAAAAGGACTATGGATCTGATTCATTCGTATAACAGCCATGGGAGCATTCAGCAACATTAAAGGTTTGACGTACTATGGAAACGCCGAGGACGACCCATACGTCACCCTGGAAGCAGTCAGTTCCAAACTACCACTTGACAAAAAGACCTGACTCGTCACGTACTAATCCTTTTCGGTCTATTTTCTTCTTTCCAGAAACAAGAAGATGAAGAGCTTGAACGGGAAGAGCTCGAGATCCGGCCGACCGACAACCTGATCGTTGCCGCCAAGACTCAAGACGATGTTTCCCAACTCGAGATCTACGTGTACGACGAATCGGAAGAGAATCTCTACGTGCACCACGACCTCCTTCTGCCCGCCATGCCGCTCTGCCTCGAATGGCTCGATTTCTGTCCTGGACGCACGAACGAACAAGGTGAATCGAAAGGCAACTTTGTTGCGGTCGGTACGCTCGATCCCGAGATCGAAATCTGGTCGCTCGATGTCGTCGATGGCCTGTACCCCGATGCAATCCTCGGTCCGCCTCCGAAGGATCCCAATTCACTCCTACCCGCACCCACTTCGTCGATCACCGAATCGTCAATCTCGACTACCGATGCGAACGGCAAGAAGAAGAAGAAGAAGAAGCCCAAGAAGCCCAAAGTCGTTGCCAACGCCGAGTACCACGTCGATTCGATCCTGTCCCTCTCGTGGAATCGATCTCACCGCAACTTGCTCGCGTCGTCCTCGGCGGACAAAACGATCAAACTGTGGGACCTCTCGCGTCCGACTTCGAGTCCGGCACTGCGATCGTTCGACACCCTTCACTCGGACAAGGTGCAATCGGTCGTTTGGAACCCGAAAGAACCGACCGTGCTGTTGTCGGGAAGTTGGGATGGTACTGTAAGAGTGTTCGACAGTCGCGCGCCGGATTCGGGAGTCGGTACCAAAGTCGATTCGGATGTCGAGTGCTTGCGATGGGACCCGTGGGAACCGGCAAACTTCCTCGTCTCGATGGAGAACGGAATCGTTCAGTCGTACGATTCGAGGATGTTGTCGACCGCGAGCAGCGCGAGTCAGGTCGCAAGGGGCAAGAGTCTTTGGACGCTCGCTGCTCACGATGGTTCCGTCTCGAGTCTCGACGTCAACTCGATGGTCAAAGGGTTCATGGTTACGGGAGGTACGGACAACATGGTCAAGGTTTGGAATCTCGAGGACACAAAGGCGGGCAAGAGGAACATCTCGCTCGTGACTGCACGAGATCTCGGAGTTGTACGTCAATTTTCTTTCTGCTTAAGTCGACGGTTCTTTACTATTTCTCTAACCTGATTCGTCTCTTCTTCTTTTTTTGTCGCCGCGCAGGGCAAGGTCTTCTCGGCTTCGTTCTGTCCTGATGACCCGACGACTCTTGCTGTCGCTGGTTCGAAAGCAAACTTGCAATTGTGGGATACCTCGACGTGAGTAGTCCTTCATGCTCTCGCGATTCGCCCTCGCTTGCCCCGTCTCCGAGACTGACTTTTAATTCGCTCTCAACCAGGAATCCGGGTGTGAGGACCGTGTTTGGTGACCGACTCAAGGCGCTCGGCAAAGACTTGACCAAGACTGGAGCTGGTGTCGTTGGTCTTGCCGACGAGGGCGATGAGGACGAGTACTCTGATGAAGATTAGATTCTTCTTCTGCTGCAACAAACCCTGCTTTACTGGTGAGAAGAAAAAACTGAGTAGCGCCACAACTTCTTCTGAGAGGCGATAGAGAGCTTTCGCCTTCAATTGTCAAGATACTTATCAGTTTTGTGAATGGCTCTTATCCACTTGGCTCGAGCTCAGGGCGCATCAGTTGGATCATAGACGACAATTGGTGTCGATAGTGCAGAAGCGCTTGCTTAACTGCGACAGGATTAGCGGACGGACGGAATCCCCTCTGCCGTCGAACGGCACGATCCTCTCGCTCGAACCTGTTCCTCCGTCAGACTACCGCAGATATTCTGGAAAGAGACAGAGAGCAGGGAGAGAACGATTCTGCTATTGCTTTCCTTCTCTTCACTCTACTGTACCCCAGCCGCCCGAATCTTTCGACCATCGGATTAGGGTGGCAAATTACCGACGTCCGTCAGTCTTCTCCCTCTGTCTCTTGGCTGTCTGTCCCCCTGCTGCTCGCTCTCACATCCCCCAATCCCTCTCGTCGTCGTCGTCGCCGCTCTGACTCTTTTGAGCTCCTTGTCAGTCGCCATCACTCACGTTCTCCGTTTACTCTGTCTTCCTTTTCTCACGCCCATGCGCAGTGTGCAGCAACATGGCACCGTGCCCATGGTCTCCAACTGATGGGTCTATCCTGACTCTTGAGATGAGCTCGATCCCATTCTCCTACACATGAGGCACACGCTCACGCGTAGCAGTAGACTAAAGCTTATAGTTTGATGAGGTACTGTGCTGGATAGTACTGAGTTGAATCGGTAGGAGGGACAGGGAGCGAACTGTTGAAGCCGAAAGAGCGTACGCTGCATTTTCAACGTGCTCGCTTTTTCGCTTTATGCTTGCTCCCTCTCTGCCCTGCCGATTCAACTCGGCCCTTTCCAGCCCTGTACCTCGTCAAGCTATTGGCTGTAGTTTACTTCTGGATCAGCGTGCGCTCAATGAGTAGAGAACGGGCTCAAGCTCGAAACTCGGCGCTCTCCGAAGCCCCTCTCTCACGTAAGTGGTAAGATCTCGCTGGTGCAATCACTCACCACCCCACGCACACCATGTGTTTGTGAGAGGTCCGGTCCAGCACATGTTTCCGTGCTCGGACACCTTTCTTCTCCTCGCACGGCTTCATGCTTTTGCGTTTGCTCTTCTCTCGATGCTTGCCCGGGAGCTGACGTGGATTGCGGGCACAACTACCGAGCAGCAATGGAAGACGGGTGGTTAATCGATGCCAAGCTGAATGGCCAAATCATTTTGTCGAGGCCAAGGGTGCCCTTCTCTTGGATAGTCCCGTTATCAGCGAACCATTGTTCATACCTGGAGCAGCCAAGTCTTTTTCAATTGCGAATTAGAGCTTTGCTTTCCAAAACGTATGCATTCCTCGATCCCAGGAATGCTTGGCCTAGCCGACTCGTCCATTAATGCTTTACGTTACGTCGCCCCACTCTCGAGACGCAAATCTCAAGTCTCGCCAACAGCAAATTCGACTAGCGAAGATTGCATGTGAGCCAGCGATGAGCCAGGCCAGTGGCGCCACCAGGTCTCGAAGGACAAGGAGCGGCTGGAAAGTTAGACGGGTCCAGATTACAGCAATGACCCAGTGGACTCAGCGCTTTGACCCGATCTGCATCGTCGGGTCGAGCTACGATCTCGTCGAGCGCCGTCACACGGTAGAGTCAAGTTTCTGTCGCCTCTCGAAGCAGCAAAGCTCAGTAAGTGTGCAGATCAAGGACATGACCACATTCGAGCCATGTTCCACCGACGCCAGGCTACGTTCTGGGACACGGTGACAGTAATAACTGTCGAACGCCAGTTTGCGTGACTACCGTGTGAGAAATAGACGAATACGACTGCCTGAGCATTCGCGATGACGCGCTACCAAAAACGCGCACGAGCCGTTCATGTTCTGGCTGGTTAATGGATCCGCTCTCGGCAAGTTCTTTCTGGATCGCGCTGAACGCTCGAGACGCCGACTAACGTGTCATGCGAGGCCCTCGGGCTTATACCTAGTCACCGCCACTCCCAGGTCAAGCTTGTATTGGGCTGACTAAGTGGTGGTTCCGAGACTTGTCTACGCCTATCGACTTCGCTTGCGCTTTCAAGCGTCGCACTGTATACTCCTTGCTCGAGATCCGTCAAATTCGCTTGAAGACGACCGAAAAGGACAATTCGAGGTTTTTATAATGTCAGGTTAGGTTTGTGAAATTGGCTGATTAGCCCGCAGAGCGATTACGTCGCCCCTCTCTCTCGCGCGCCTCAAAGCACAACACACGACTACCATGGCAGAAGCGAGCTCGTCGACTGCGGTTCCACCAGCAGCACCTCAGTACGATGCAGCCAAGACGACGGCGCTGCAGACATACCGCAAGGTAAACCCGGTCTCATGTTCTCATCTCGCTCGAGTACTCGGCACTGACTCACTCGCTCACCTCGGTGCGCGTCTGGCACGTAGAGACTGAAGGAGCATGAGGAGCTCGAAGGCAGGCTGAAAGAGAGTGAGTCTTGTTCATTGGTCCGATGAACGCGACGCGAGGATGACGACTGATCTCCTCCTCCTCTCTTCCAGGTGCGTACTGCCTCACGGGGCAACCAGCTATTCCAGAGCAAGATCTGACTCTGTTGCTTGCACTCAGTTCGACTCTCTCTACGTGGGCTCGAGAAGGATTTCGACAAGTCTGAAGATGATATCAAGGCACTCCAGTCGGTCGGCCAGATCGTCGGAGAAGTTCTCAAGCAACTCGACGATGAGCGATGTAAGTGGTCAATGCATCGCTGTACCCTTCTCGAAGCAATGGCTGACGCGCATCTGCAAACAGTCATTGTCAAGGCCTCGTCTGGCCCGCGCTACGTCGTCGGATGCAGGAACGCGGTGCCCAAGGAGAAGCTCAAGAATGGAGTACGCGTGTCGCTCGACATGACCACCCTCACCATCATGCGGTCAGTGGCTCCTTCGAAGCGTTGCATCCACTCGTCGTCTTCTGACCTGCGATTCGCACGCTCGTCCTGACAGCATCCTCCCGAGAGAGGTCGACCCGCTCGTGTACAACATGACGATGGAAGATCCGAAAGGAGCAAGCTTTGCAGGGGTTGGAGGACTTGGCGACCAGATCCGCGAGTTGCGAGAGGTAGGCTCATCTTCCCGCTCTGTGCAATGCCAGAATGTCCCCATTGCAAAGCTCAATCTATCTCTTTTGTCCCCAGGTGATTGAACTGCCGCTGATGAACCCCGAACTCTTCATGCGAGTGGGCATCAAACCTCCTAAAGGTACCTCTCGCTCGAACCGAGTCTCTCGTTCGGAGCATCGTCCTGACCATTCTTCACATCGTATCGTCTCGTAGGTGTTCTCCTGTACGGCCCTCCCGGTACAGGAAAGACATTGTTGGCTCGAGCGGTCGCCGCGACCCTCTCGACCAACTTCCTCAAGGTCGTCTCGTCCGCGATTGTCGACAAGTACATCGGAGAGTCGGCACGGTTGATTCGAGAGATGTTTGGCTACGCGCGCGAGCACGAACCTTGTATCATCTTTATGGACGAGATTGATGCGATCGGCGGCAGGAGGTTCAGCGAAGGAACGTCGGCCGATCGAGAGATCCAACGTACGCTCATGGAACTCTTGAACCAACTCGATGGATTCGATTATCTCGGCAAGACCAAAGTCATCTTTGCCACCAACCGAGTAAGTTTACTCCGATTTCCATCTAGCAGGTTATCTTGGACTGAATCTGCGTTTGCCGCGTAGCCCGACACGCTCGACCCTGCACTCTTGCGTCCAGGTCGAATCGATCGCAAGATCGAGATTCCGCTACCGAACGAGGTTGCGCGGATGGAGATCCTCAAAATTCATGCGGGACCGATCGCGAAATCTGGTGAAATCGGCAAGTCTCTCTCGTTCAATTCACCCTCCATAGACAAGATAATTACTCATTCCGGTTATTTCTTCTTGATTACGAACTCTTGCAGATTACGAGGCGGTGGTCAAACTGTCTGAAGGGTTCAACGGTGCCGATTTGCGCAACGTTTGTACCGAGGCGGGAATGTTTGCGATCAGGTCAGTTCGCGAAAACCCTCTTTATACCTTGCGACGCGCCAAGATTCGAAGTCACTGACCTTGGTGCACGTGGAATCCGAAGGGATGAGCGAGATTACTGCATTCAGGACGATTTCATCAAGGGCGCACGCAAGATGCAAGAAGCGAAGAAACACGGTACGTTACCGAAATTTCAATTCTGTTTCGTTCCCTCCGACTGGTCCTATGACTGACTGGAAACGTCGAATTGGGTTGACAGAGACCGTGCTCGAGTACGACGGAGTGTAATGAACCCGAGCTTCTCACGAATGAAGTCGAAAGTTGCAATCAACGCTTTCATGAACCCACCAGTTTTGAGCTATCGTGAGCGCGAGAGTAGGATTGCGTGTTGCGAATAAGTGACAGAATCAATCTGCCCGCGATCGATCTGCTTGATGATCACGAGCAAGGACTCGTCCTGACTCTTCTTCCTCTCGGAAACGATCGCGATTTTGAGCATGGCATAGCTAGTTGCAATTTCGGGACATCACAAGGTTGGTAGTCTATTCGATCGTCTGATACTGTCGGCCTCACCTGATCACTAGACGCGGGGCGGAATAGCTCACCGCAGGCAAGTCGCAAAAGAGGTCAAGAGGGAACGTTTAACCGAAGCAAAGGACGATGTGATCGCAGGACATGACGAAAGAACGCCTGAGCAACTCTCGTAAATTCCTACTCTTTTGTTTTATCCCACCTAATCTTCTTCCAGAGCGTTTGAAAACCCCTTTACCAAAGACAACTTTGAAAACCGTAAACAAACATGAGTACCCCAGATCAAGCAAAGAGAACCAACGAGACAGGTGAAAGTTGAAGCGAATCTCTTCCCGCCTTGTATTGCCTTTTCCCTCTCATTTCTGTTCCGCCTTCAAAACCTCGCTTCCTTCTCCCGAAAGAGGGGGTCCACGACATGCCATTTTTTAATCCCTCCTTGTCCAACTCTTGGTCCATCTCCCGAGTCCGTCCCGAAATCTCGCAATTTTACCTCTGGGCTTGCATCGTCCTCCTCTCGAAACCCATTTGACGAAAATAGTTTGGATAGGCGAGACAGGAGCGGTTGCAGAAGAGAGAGAGAGCGAGTCGGGGCGAAGAAAGACGAGACTTGAGGGGTTGTCAGATGAGGAAAGGGGGAAGAAAGGGGACCGAATAGCAATTTGCGGGAAACCCTCTCCGTTGAAAGAGAGGCAAGAAGGGGTCGAGGAGGAGAAAGGGTACTAGGAAGAAGGAGGAACAAGAATGACCTCGCAACTTGTCAAATCTGTTCTCGTGTGAATGTGGTTCTGGTAGATCGATCGATATTGCAGATCATGGTGTTTGACGGTAAACAAAGAAGCACCAGTGGCAGCGGGGATGTTTGCGCCGAGGAGGAAAGAGGTGGGGAGAAAAAAAGGAGAGAATGTGGGCGAGAGAGAGGGGCGAATGCAACGACGACCAAAGTCGATCCTGGCGGGCGAGAGGGGGCGTTTAACCCGACTTTCCGGCAGGCTGCTTGTTGCGCTGAACCTTGGCTCCAGGCTGTAGATGCACATCCAATAGTCAGCACAGGGTCATATCGAGGGAACAGTAGCATTGCGAAGAGACGAACAGCCGAGGTAACCTGAAGTGGAGCAAGCAGATACGGGGTCAGCATTGCGAGTCGAGAGAATGGCCGTCAATCAGGAAGGAGAACGCACGTTAACGAAACGCGAGTTGTAGATCAGGCGTTTCTTGGCGCGACCAGTGACCTTCTTCTTCTTCTCTTGGGGCTCGACCTTGGGGGTCTGCGACTTGACCTTACCGGCACGCGCGAGCGATCCGTGAACCTTTCCCCTACAGAGCGAGCGATCAAGCCAGAGTCAGCACTTCCGCGTCCAGATCGTAGTTGGGGTGCAGTTGTAGGCGTGGCCGGCACGCAGTGGTTGAGCGAGACTGGGAGCGATAGGTCGAGGTGAGGTGTGGCCACTCGGTCGAATCTTCCCCTATTCGCCTCTGCCTACGCGCGCGCTCGCTACGACCACAGCTAGCGAGTGTTGTGCTTGTACGGGTACTGCTCCTCCATGCGCGCGCGAGGGTGGCCATGCGAGGCTGGGCAGTTCCTTCCCTCCGCTCTTTCCTTTCCGCTGTCCCTCCTTCACTCGAGATTGAACCGGCCGGGTCCGAATGGGTGCGTGACTCTGCAGGATAGCAGCTTGAAGGGCTGGATTGGGTGGATCGGGACTAACATGATGAAGCTGGTGAGAGATCAAGTGAGGGAAAGCGCCGAAAATTCTGCCCTCTTGCCTCCTTCCCCCCCTCCTCAGAAATCTCTCTCTCGCGATCGACCCATTTTCCTTCCTCCTCTCTCTTCACGTACTTCCTCAACAATAATTGCGCTTCGTAGATCCAGACAGATCGTGCCTTTCGGTAAAAACAAATAGTCTGACCCTTTACTCCCGCGGCCTTTAATCTTATGATCCACGTCCATCTCGAGCTCAAGAAGCTGTACCAAATCACTGCAGTTGTATTCTGTGCTACACTGCTAGTTCTATACAACATCCAACTCGCTCCTTTAGGCATTCGATCGGTTCCGCTTGAGTTCTTCCTCCCTTTGAATCACAATCTCTGGGATCCGCTCTTTCCTACGTTCGTCGAGTACCGCTGTTTGACTCCAACTGATCTCGTCCAATTCTTTCTTGCCCCAACTCAATGCAACCAATCTGGTGTACAAGAAAAAAATTGGACGATAATGTCGGTGAGCCAAGGTGATCCTGACATTAGGGAAGTGGTTTGGTTTTTTTCTCTTACCGGGACACGGTCATACGGAACAACAAGTCTTCTTGGGTCATGGCGGTTCCAGGTCCGGCATGAGAGTTTTGTCGTCTCTCTACAAAATCAGCTTGAATGACCTGGTTTCGAAAGCCGAAAAGATCAGTCACGACCCTTTACCGTGCGCCGAGACATACTCTTGAAGGATTTGCAGAAAGGAGGACGCACTGAAGACATGTGTTCGGGGATCTTGAAATCCGAATGTTTGAGCGAGTACAACAGAGCTCGGAACTCGTTCAACCTCGATTCTGTTGGTAGTGACGCCGAGACACTCGTTGGACTTGGCTCGACATAGATCACGCAATCCGTCTGTTCGTAATTGCACAGAGCACAGGAGAGGCAGTTTCATCAGCATGAAGAAAGCAACACGGATCGCAGAGAATTGGATGACTTGCAGGTACGATCGCTTTGCCCTCACTGACCACGACGAACCCGAGATCTGTTTCGAGTTCGAAACTCGAGAACGGGAACTCGTACGCGAGTTTCTGCTGGGCAATCGTCGTCGAGAGCGATCTCAAGTTTCTCACCCCTGTCCAGAAATCGAGCTACGCATCAGTGCCCCGATCCGTCTCGAATCCTGGATGAATTGGCAGAAAGAGCATCATCGAAATGTGACTGACCGGTATCGTTCAATTTGCCTTCTCCCAATTGTTGGAGATCGAGCACGACGTTTGTCCCCCGGGGCAATTGCAGTTGTCCAGCATCGAGAGTCTCGTCTCTGCTTCTCGGGGAGAATCGAGTCGAAGGGTCGTTGAGGGATGTGATGGTTGGTGAGATCGAAGCAAGGGCAGGTACGAGTGTCGACAAAACGCGAGTGAGCGGATCCGGACCGGTTGAGGCAGACGCTGCTCCAATCGGGAACGACAGGTTGACCGAGAGGGATCCGAGTGCGAGTCCGGTGGCATGTCGAGTATGACTTTCAGGGACAATCCGGAGAAATAGTGGAAAATCAATTCGGAGCGGTCTAGATGGATTGTGAATGGAACTCACATTCTCGCAATCAACGCAAGGAGCACCCATTCGGCAGCTTCGAGATCGCCCTGTGTTCCTTCATGTGCAATGTACGACAGGAGTTCCTGCCGCGTTCTTTCGAACTCTGTCGATTCCGGCACCATCGTCGGTTGAACCGGCACAGTAGGCGACAAGGTATACAGCACATGAAGAGCGGGCACAACTTGGGCTGGTGTCGAGTCTTGGCCGTTCTCGAACACCTCGAAAGCGTTTGATAGCCTGATTTGGTTCCGCATAATATTCTACTCTGAGTCCTCGTTTCGTCTTACGCTGTAGCGTGGGAAGTACTTACGGCGTTTCGCCAATTATACCGACAAACTCGTAAACATCGGTCGATCTCAACTTGTCGGCAAAATCGGTATAGAACTGTGTTTGCGTAGCACCGTCAGCAAACGCGCACTGTCGGCCAAGCATTGCGTCGAGGCTGTACCTTTGCAATCAAGCCGAAATGCGGTTCGTGCGGTAGCGGAGCTTTGTCCTTCTGTGCTTCCATTCTAGAGGTGTTTGGCGGGGTGGAAGACGACAGCGACAGGCGGGATAGTCCAGCTTCGAGGTCTGCTCAAAATCCGGATCAGCATTTCTTGCGGATCACAGAGGTGGTATATTTCTTACCTTGATTCGATGCGTTATCGAGAGACTGGTGGATTGCAATCAGTGTGAGCCGGCGCACAAAGGAGGACGAGCCGAATGGGAGAGCGAACCTGTTTGACCCAATCCGTCTCGCCGGGAGGACTGACAATGTAAAACAGCTGCCTCTCTCGCAGCTTCGAATAATCTTCGTGAGCAGACTGGTTCAAAGTCGATATTCGTCAGCTTTGCAAGGGTCGAAGGAAAATATCTGGGATGGGACTGACTGCGTTCGATCCCTCCTCCGCCTCTTCGATCCCATACATGAGCAACTGGTTGCGTGTGCCGAGAGCTCTGTACAACTCGCTGCCGTAGCCAGTGTCTTGCACCATCGCTCTGAACCGGACCAACGAGCCTGGTCGAGGGAGTCGAGCCGGATCCGTCAGCGCCGTGATCGCAGGGAGCTGAATGTAAGCCAAGACGCGTCATCAGTACGCGCCGCTTGCGAAATGCCTTGTAATGGTAGATGGTCTTCACCTGATCTCGAGCATCCTGCACGAGCGAGCGGAATGTCTCTTCTACGCGTAATTCGAAGCCATCCAGCGTTGAGCCGCCTTCGACGTAGAGCTTCTCGATGAGCGTCAAAGGCTGCTTCAAGGCCAAGTCCAGATCTGCGAGCATTGCGGATTGGCGAGTGGAGGTTTCGGGGCGAGCGAGACGCGCGCGCGCGCATTTCGCTTTCAACCGATCTCCTTCATCATTCACCCTGTTTTAGGGCTTGTTTAGAGTCCCGTCATTAATAGTAGCTTGTCTTCTCCTTGCCCTCTCGCATGGCAACACGATGACCAGACGCCCTCGCCTGTTTGGAGGATCGAACGTAAATATCGCCTCCGCTCGTTCCTCGTCCTCAGCCGATTGCCCCACTTCTACGGGTCCCGCGACTCAGGTGGTCTCGTCTGCAGCAAGTCGAGCAAAAATACGCCCCAAGATCTCTAAGCCTATGCCAAAACGTATTCAGCTCGATCAGACGCCACGCCCGCTTATCTTTGCACCGCGCTCGACGGTGGATACTGGTTCGAGTGGAAACATGCACACTGAAATCCAGACAAGCGAGGCTACACGATGCTCTGTCGATGCAGAAGAATCGGTCCTTCCGGTAGTGGTAATCCCGGAGGAAGAGAGAGGCGTACTGCTCGTCAGGCTCGACCAGCTCGAACGTGAGTCTCGAAAGACATATTCCTCGACCGCAGAGACTGACGATGATCGTAATCCTGCACCAGCTTGTGTCGCAAAGCCAATGCAGGATCCTACTGTAACCTTGTCATGTGTACCAGCCCCGCCACTTTCTCGCTCTAATTCACCCTCGTGCTCCAAGTCACCAATATGCTCTACGAAGCCGAGCTCAGAGACTCTCACTTGTCCAACCTTATCCAAATCACCTATCGACCAATCTTTGAAGTCTTCGAAGCATTTCGTCCGAGCGCGATCGCGCTCTGCTGTACCCATTTCCGACACTCACGGTTCGTCGTGCGGTATACCCAGTCCGTTTGCTTCCGTTCCACCATTTCGACGCCTCTCTCCTCGGTTCTCGGTACCAACCCTTCGTGGTCCAAGCTCGTCCATACGACCAGAGCCCGAGGACCATCGGGATCTTGACTGGGAAGTCCTTTCAACGAGTCGGATCCCGCAGCATCGTACGGGCGGATCGTGCCAGAAATATGCGTGGCCGATCGAGGAACACAGCTTGGTCAAAAGGATTATCTGGGTTCGACCTGCGGTGACGCCGAGACCCTCTCATAGAAGATTGCGCGAAGTACCGCCATTGCCGGAACAACGTACAGTAGTCTGACAAAATCATTAAGAGCCTTGTGTGCAGAGATTTTATTCTCTCGAGACCATAGTGAGGATTTGAAGGCATGAGCAAAACGGGAACTACTACAACAACATTACTACACTATATACTTCTTCACCATTCGTACTTGTCAACCGGTAGTTCCGAGATCGAGTGTATCCGCTTCCGGTTGAGAAAAGCCAATCGGAAACCAACACTGTTTTTGCCTTTCTTGTGTTCGATTTCGTCCTTTTGCTGTTGCGTACCTTCGAGAACAATCTTGTCTTCCTCAAAATTCCACACAGATTTCTGGAAAATATCTTCGAGTCGTTTCCTCTTCAGCTTGTATCGTTCCGGGTTGGAACTCGCCGCAGGAGTGAGGGTACTGTAGGCTTTGGCGATCCTCTTGAACGAGTCGAGCTTGTCCGGAGCAGATATGCAGTAGTACAGCCCATCGAGGAGCTCGTACGGAACATTCAGTTCGAGCGCCATCACATTGAGCGATCTTATCAGCGCATTTGACGGCGACGTGGACTTGTTGGAAGTCGCGATCGAGTGCGATCGGACCTTCTCGCGCTGAGCCGGATTCGTCGAGATAGGCGCCTTTGCAGCAGCGCTCTGCACAGGAGATTGAGCTACTTTGCGTGGAGAAGGGACCGAGTTAGGTGCTGCAATCGGCTGGGAAGGTAGCCGCTGAATATTGTCTGTGCGCAATTCCTCTTCGGTCTCAGTCGCGACGACCTCGTTCCTCCATCTCCTGACGTCTTCCGGATCCATCGATGGAGTACGAGAGTCAGATTGAGCTGTGTCGATCCGAGCTTTCTTGAGTGGTGGAGATCGGATTTCTTGCTCTTCGTCCTGCACTGCCTCCTCCGGTCGCTCGTGCACGTCCTCCGATCTCGACCGCTTCTTGCGGTTCTGGTTGTTGACTCCGGGAAAGCTCTTTTGCCCAGCTTCCTCCTTTCGCAAATGCGCCTCGTCAATCTTCGGCAGTGCTTGGGCAGAACCAGGAGCATCCGCAGTTGCAGTTGTTGGCGGTTTGGTGGCTAAATGCGTCGCTTGTCCAAGTATCTGTTCTGCCTTTCGCGATATGCCGTTTTCAAGGGCTTCGTCCTCTGCCTTTAACTCATCATTGTCGACTTTGGCGCTTGCATGCTCGGGTGCGACTGTCTCTTGAGCCCCGATCTCGACGAAGTGCTGAAGGGCGCGTCGGTGCGCAATCATGACTTTGATCTGATCCTCCGTCAGTGGCGCAAAGATGGGTTCATCCGGATCAAAGTTCTCAAACGGGTTGTCAGAGTCGAAACTGTCCAGCTCGTCCTCCTCTTCCTCGACGTCATCGGCTTCAATCAGCGCGAGAAGCCCCGCCAAATGTCGAGCTTTCTTGTTGTCATCTTCACTGTTGTCGACATCGAGGTCCTCGTCGAGGTTCTGAGGGAAATAAGGTCGAGATTTGGAATGCGAGAGTGTCTGAGCGGGGTTGAGCGGTTCTTTCTCAGAGGCTACGGCCTGTTTGAGTGCTTCTGATACCGTGTGAACGCTCGACTCAAGCTGTTCGAGCACAGCTCGATCGGAAGAAGTCGTTGTGTTCGTGGTAGTTCTCGAAATCGAGGCGACCTCGTCGACCTGCATCTCGACTCGTTCGATCTCGACTTCGACCTGTTCGACGTTCATCTTGACTTGTCCAGGGGGTTCCTGTGCCTTGACCTGCTGTTCGACTAGCTGTGAAGCCTCGAGCTCGTTGTCTTCAATCTCCTCCTGGTCGCCTTGACGGGAAAATTCGTTTGCTATGGGAGCGACATCTTGCTGAGAACGATTGGGAGCGGGCGTGTCCGTTGTGGCCTGTTGGGGAGCCACACTGAGATCGCTTCGAGGAGGGAAGACAAGCTTGTTCATAGCTGCAGATTGTTCTCGAACAGATGCGATTGACGATGATATTAGTGCTTCGGGCGCAAGTAGGGGCTGTCCCTGGTCGATGTCAAGTTTGCCATTCGTTCGCGGCTGCTCGTCGCGCTTGTCCGCATCTCGAGATCGCCTGTCGATCATCACGCAGCCCACTTCGTCAAAACCCATCTCTATCGTCGATAATGACTGCGAGGACAACTCACGCCTTTTTCTCCGAGGTGGATACCTCTGCGCCGGGAGGCGAGGATGATCTGCGTCGTTGAACACTCGTATCGACCGTTTGCCCTTTTACTTGCTTCTCTTTTACCTCCTTCGCGCGCGTTTTGTTCCTCTTTGGTTTGGATGCGGCTGCAGCCTTCTGTTTCGCCCTATCGGACCGGATCGCGAGGTACTCTTCGTGCTTGGCGACTTTGTCGGCGATCTTTTGCAACCATATCGAGCGTTTCCATCGCGCATATTTCGCTTTCCATTCCTCCGGACTTGACCACGAGCACTGTACGCATCCAGAGTAAGAGTTAGTTCTTACCGCTCGCAACGCTTCTCGTTTCCACCAAGAAAGGGACGAAAAACATACGAGGGTGTGAAGGTTGTTCCATGCAACCAGATTGCGTTCCAGTCCCAACAATTCGCACCTTGTCAATTCCTCCAAAATCTTGCTCATCTCTGCTCCTTGCTCGCCCGCCGTGTCTGAATGAGGTACTTCTTGATCGTGTTCGATCTGTTGCGTGAGCGTCGAAACTTTCGCCATATACTTCGACAAGTTTGCCTTGTACCGGGCTTCCCATTCGACCGGACTTCTGTATGGATACTATCGTTCTTTTGGTCGTCAGCCGAAAACGAATAGAAAGGAGGGAGTTTGAGGGATCAGCTCTTACGAGAATCGATAGATTGGTCCAACTGCTTCGTTTCGACAAGTCCAACCAGTCGTTCCGAGTCAATTCACTAACTAGGAAAAGATCGTCTTCTTCTTCGTCCTGCTTGTCCTGGCGAGATCGTTCGAGATCAGGTGCATCTGATGCTTCCTCCTCTTCCTCCTCGTCTGCCTCTTCCGCTTCGAATTCGGTTACAGGTTCATTCGCATCCTCTCCTCCGTCTGCTCCGCCTACGTCAGCATCAACGAGATCACCTGCATCGGTCCCACCCAAATCTCCAGTGTTTCCTGGTTCCACAGCAGGTTCCTCGCGCAAGTCTTCGTCGTCGTCGACAGCTGTAGGCAAAGGAACCTGCGACGCTTTCGCAAGGATCGCACGAGCATCTTGCAGTAATCGCTTCGCCGCGCCCGAATCCGAGTCACGAGTAGACTGCTGAGGGACGCCATCGCCGGGAATTGTAGCTCGCGGGATCGTAGGTGGTTGCTGTTGAGCTGGATTGGCTACTGTAGCGTCTGGGATAGTGTGAGGTTGCGGTGGAACTAGATTGGACAAGACAGGGATGGTGTGAGGCTGCAACGGAGATGGATCGCGATTGGCGGGTCTGTTTTGTGCTTGGTTTGCCTGTTCGGCTGTAGACAGAGTTTGTCGAGATGTTGATGCAACAGGGTGAACAGTGGACCGAGTAGAAAGCGAAGCACGTGGGGAAGTTGTTCGTGCTTGGACCCGTGCTGAAAGTTCGGGTGATGTCTGTTCGACTCTTGTCGGTTCAGGTTTGCGAGACGTCTGAGCGCTGTTTGAATTTGTGGGAGTTTTCCTCGGTAATTTCGAGACTGTCGGGGCCGTGGATCGTTCAACAAGAGGCATGCTTGGATCGGCACGGCCTTTCCCTTTGTCCGGTTTCGTATTTGAAGTCATGCTCGTCGATGCAGTAGGCCGAGACGCTGGGGGCGCAGGCGGGGTCTGCCTGCGGTTCTTGCGAGCATTCTCCGCCTCGACCTCCGCAGGGCCCGGACTTGTAGCGGGACTAGCGAGGTATGCCTTCAACGCAGCATCAGCTTCCTCTCGGTTCTTGCTGTGATAGGTCTGCCACGACTGAACCGTGTGATTTGGGTACTGCAGGCATCAAGCATTCGTCAGCGTTCAAAGGGACTCTGGCTGCGAGCTTTACGGACGAGGACGGCGCAAGGAGAGAATGACCATGTACTTTGGTTCCGAGATATTCGTACAGCCTGCGCGACGTCCACTTCTTTGTTCGCTGCTTGGCGAGGGCCTGGATCAGGGCGGGCCAGTCCACGTCGTCGTCGAACGGGACCCTCTTGCCCTTCTTTGCGGTGGACGCCACGGGGTCCGGCTCCACATCGCTGCTTCCACTGGTGCTCGTACTTGAGTCATCGTCATCTGATGTCACGGTGGCGTCGCCAGATTCATGCTGGCGACGCTGGCGCTCGAGGCGGGCGACCCGGCGTTCGATGTCTTCGCGGTTTGACTTGTAATGGCTCATCCAGCTCTGATACGTATGTCTGCCCAACTTTCTCTCGACATATTTGTGGGTGCTCGGCGTCTGCCGGCTGGCTGGCGCCACGTCGAGGAGGATTCGGGCGAGGTTGTCCTTGTCCTCGATCGTATATGGCGTACGGGCAGGCCTGTATATTGACTGCGGATCAGCGACGTCGTGTCAAGACGGGATAGTTGGTCACTTACACCATCACTCAGGCAAGGACTCGACGAGGAGAGTGAGCAATGCTGTAGATTCCGGATGTCGGCTTGATCTGTTGATGTTTGGCGATCAATCCATTTGATTTGTTGTTTTCGCTCGTCCCGCTCGTCACCAACTTCCGACTAGCGGCCAGCGCAGGATGACGACCACTCGAAGGCTGTCTGGGATGCCCCAGCAGTCGAACCACCAGCAGTTTGGCGTCATGCTCGACTCGTACGAAGCATGTTCGTCGACGCGTGATCTAAACCCGTAATCTCTCCCGCACGCCTCGTTGACTCTCGTGCTTCGACTCGCAGTCCGCAAGAAACATCAGCAACAGAACAAAGAGATTATCGCCAAGAACACGGAACTGCACAAGTCAGCACTTCCCGCTCACTCGGATCCTGTAGAATCTTCACTCAACACTCACTGCTCTCGCTTGTGGAATTCTGACAGAACCAATGCCGACCTGCTGCACCACCGCTCGCTGATTCAAGCGCAAAACCTGTCACTCAAAGGCACTCTCTTGCACAAGGAAGCCGAACTCTTGTCTATGCGCGACAAATTGTACCGCCTCGAACAATCGCACCAGTACCAGCAACAGCAGCAGCAGCAGCAACTTCAATCATGCTCGATCGATCCTGAGCAGGTCGAAATCGTGAGACAAGCGCTCGTGCAAGCCGTCACCGCGCTCGGATCCCTCATCCCCACCTCGAGCTCGACCTCGCCCGCTTCACCTGTTCTGGCAGCACCGCGGCGTACGCGAGAGATCCCTCAAACACAATCGATCAAAGTCTCTCTCGCCGAAAGACCCGGATTGACCGTCTCGAACCGATTGATCGTTTCCGAAGTACCCGAACTGAGCTTGATCGACGAACATTTCGAACCCGAAGAGCCAATCCACCTCGTCCCGAGTTCGCCTCTACCTCTTCCACTCCCAATCCCTACCACTGTTGCATCAACTACACTACCTTCGATCGCAAAGAGTCTTCAACCCCGCTCGAAACCGAAACCTGTTGCGGTTCCCATCGCGGCGAGACTTCCTCCTCCCGCTACTCGCCACCGCGTTCAAGACGAACCCGAAGACGAACTTGTACAATTCGACGACAACAAGCCCAGTGAGGAACCGGTGATGGTTTCGAGCCGGAAAAAGAGACCGACGGGCAGCTCTGGTAACCCATCCTTCCCGGTTTTGGTGCTTCAACAGGTCGAAGATTCTCTACAGAACTCAAGTGAACGAGACCGAGGGACGACGACGGGGTCAAGCGAAGAAGCGGAGAAACCGGTTGCGAGAAGTTCGAGGCGCAAGAGTATTTTGCCTTCTCTCGTCACGGGTGATACTCGACTTTTGCCAGACGACAATGACGAGAACTGCTCGCCTCCTCCGGTTGAGAAGCGAAGAGGGAAAGGGCCGTTGCCTGCCGAGGTTGAAGCGACATCTGGAGCGTCATCATCCGACGCAATGTCGTTGTTGCAGGCTAGGAAAGAGTCGATCAAGAAGGAGAAGGATCGAGTCAAATCTTTGTCGCCAACATCACCGGCACAAGCAGAGGATGAGCAGGAGGCAGAACGGATACAGTCGAAGAGGGATGATCACGATGAGCCACGAAACGATCAAACCCGTGCGTCACTTGCAAGCATGACGGCATCCTCACTTTGTCTCTCAATTATGTTACTGAATTACTGGCTGCGCTCGACAGAACCCGACGAAGTTGGAACAGGGTCCAGAAGAGCTCGCAAGTCGGTCAACTATGCCCTGCCAAAACTCAACACGTGAGTAGATTCGCGATTGTCACACGACAAAGCGGACCACACCTTAACCTGCCTTTCTATCATATTTTGTAGCAAGATGAGACGACCGGCAGACTACGTCCCCGTGACGAGCTCGACTCAATCCTCGAACGCTTCTTCCTCTTCTTCATCTTCGACTCATCCTAATTCTAAACCCCGCAAATCCACCAAACTGTCATCAACATCATCATCAGCCTCCACGACGACTGCGGAGGGGCTTAGACCATCTCATTCTACCGCGTTACCGTCGACAAGGAGGAGTAGCCAGGAAGGAGATTCGGATATTCCCTCGCTCACGACTGCGAGTGCGAACACTACATCGCTTCCCGCTGCAAATACTGGAGTGACATCGACGAATCGACCTCCGATCCCGCTCGTCCCGAGACAACCTTCGCTCGCGGGCAAAATCAAACCTTTGATCGTCCCGAACGTCTCATCCCAATCTAGACGCCTGTCATCGATCCGAACCGTGCGGAACTTGGACGAACATGATGGATCGGATGTCGAGGAAGAACAGCAGAGTGAGGAGGATGATGACGAGTGGAACGAGAGGGTGTACTTGAGTCGTCGACAAGGGAAGAGGGAGTCGACGTCATCCATTCGAGATGGGACGAGCGGGACGGTCAGAGGAACTGCTACAAGGAGGCACAGTGTCGCCACCTGAGTTTCCTTTCGGACAAATCCCCAATCTTATTCATGCATTCAAAACTTATTCATGGCTCTGATGTCATCCAAATCTAGGGATCCAACAGAGAGAGAGAGACGAGAAAGAAATCGACAGCTGCATCGGACGAAGAACACACAGATGCGACTCCCTGAAGTGAGATGTCGACATCAATGCAGAAAGATCGGAGGAACTTCCTGCTGTCCGAGAAACCGCGGAGTTTCGGGCTTCGTGCGCAATCCTGATTAATCAGCTGGTGCGTGTCCTTTTTCCGCTCAGTCTCTGGGTTGTGCTCTTCCCATTCCGAGCACTCGCTGACAAACCACATGTCCTTCCTCAAAGCTCGCCCATCGCGCATTCTGAACCTCCTCACCGCCCTTCACGACAAGTGGCCCGATGGGCCGTCGGCTGAATCGTGGGAGGATTGGCACAGCGAAGCTATCGAAGTTCTGCAAAAGTACCTGTTCCGATTGACCCAGCCCGAGGGTTTGTTCGACCCAAAGCGCCCTCTTGCGCTTACAGACGATTACGTTTTCCCGGCCAAGGAGTTCCTCGAGCTTGAAGCTGCTCTCAAGGCGCTCGTAAACAGGCACTACAGGTCGGTGGAAGAAGTCGTAAGCTCACCGTGATCCAGTATCCGCATACGGTATTCACAAACTAATTCATCATCGGACAGCCGATGTTAATGGAGATGTTCCTTTGGATCATACAGTACGAGAAACCGGATGAGGAGCTAGAGATACGAAAATGCTCGTATATCTCTGTGAGTCCGCCGTCGCAGTACTGTAGCGGCGCCCTGCAGGTCCTGAACCGCGATAGAATGACTCACAAAACTTCCTGCCTAGGTCCTCGAGCAACTACACAGCATTTCGAGCTACTTTGTCGATCACAACGCCAACATGGCAGACATGCGTCAGCTCGTTGTCGAGACAGGCTGGGATCAATTTCAAGGCTTCCTGATCGAGCAACTCAGAGCGAAGTGGCACAACCTCGACATAGCGCAACAGTACAATCTCTTGAATGACGTCAAGAGCATCGCTATGTACTGTTCCAAGCACTGTAGGACTTTGACTCCAAAAAAGCTATCGGAGGCCGTGATACGCGCGCTGAGCACAACGGTGAATATGAGTTATTCATTTAAGAGCCATATAGAATAGTTGCTGAATCGATCGTCATCAATTCCCGCCCAAAGCACAAATTCGGTCCTGACAATCGGCACGTGGCACACGTTTTCGACGTTCCGCACTTATCTCCGCTTTTGAAAAACTTCGAAATTGAAGTAAGTCTCGGCAATCTCTCCTTCAGTATACCCATCCTGACACCATCGACTTTGAAGCCATTCACTTTCAATACAGTGAGCCCAGCAGCCTATCCTAAATAGATCTCATACTTTCGTTGACCTGGCGCCGAAATGTATCGTGATGATATACAGGTTCTGAAAAGCCTTGACTTGAGCAAAACGGCGCTTGTCGCGGTCCATCCCCATGCGCGGACGCGCGATCAGTCTCTCCAAGCTGTCGTTGCGACAGACTGGGAGCTTTTTTACCTACACCTGCGCGAAGCTCTGACTTTGGAGGAAAAAGCGCTCAGGGCGGGCCAGCAGCCTATGTCCGAGGTCCACCACGACCGACAGGTGTCTCACGAGGAGGTGCTCCAGGGCTTTCTCAAGGACGTTATCAAGCTCGAATACAACATTGTCGAGCACGGAATGGTGGCTCGGAACGTATGGAAGCAATTCGAGCGTGACTTCGAAAAAGCGGTAAGAGCAATATCGCCCAAAAAAATTGCTGCTTTACGAGCTGCTAAGTCGGCTTTCGCCTGCTGATAGAAGCGGGAGAACCTGGCACCTCAGTACGAACCGGACAAGTACATATATGCGTTCCTCACTGGAGCGCTGCTTAGAGAGTCTTCCAAGTTCCCGTTCCCTCAGGTGGGTTCCCTCTCCGATCGTCGCACGAGCAATCTCAGAAGTGATCATTTTGTCTGTCAGCCTCGCTTGGGGTGGAAGCCGGAACATCAACACTCGCTCGCCGTGCATCACCTTACGCGTCGCAAGCAAGCAATCTATGTCGATTAATTTCGTCAGCTTACGTACGCCTCACGTTGGCTTTAACGGGAACTGGAAGTAGTTCTCTCTCCCTTCGTCTTCCGAAACCTCTCTGTCTCTCGATCAATTTCCAGGCTCGTCGCGGCTCAGAGCACTGCTTCGTTTTGTCTCAACTATCGATTTTATGTTTTTCTTTTTCTCTCAGCGACACTGGCTTCTGGCGTGCTCAAGCCTAGAGCCTATGAGATGACAGACAGTCGAGCGAATCTGACAGTCGATAGATCACCAAGCGGCAGAGAAAGATTACATTCGCTCACCAAGTAACATTGGCTCGCTTCTTGGAACCGAAGCATCTCCCGAAGATGCTTTCTCGAGTTGTCGTGTCTATCGTTACAAGGTGTCATAGTGCCCTGGTTTGTGAAAACCGTCTCGGCCTGTTGCCACTCGCGATAGAAGGGATCGTCAGAAAAATGGACACGCTCACGCCAAGAGACGCGGAAAAAACTAGCCTTCACAGGAACAGTAATTCTCACTCAACTGCCCCAAGGAGGGCACGAGGCCGTCAAAATTCAGCTTCATGATCAAGCTTAAGGCTGAGCACGCCTTCGTCAATCCTGATCTCGGCCTTTTGCAGGCCTGTCGGATACCATCTCCCCCGTCCACCGGGAACTCAGAAGTGGGATGTTGCAGTTCGATGAACGAAGGGTTCGGTCAGAGGAACTGGGAGGCACAGTGTCACCATCTGAGTTTCCTTTTCAACATATCCCGAATATTATTCAAGCTTTCAACACATTTTCATCACTTTGATGTCAATCGAAGTCTAGTGATACAACACAGGGAGAGAGACGAGAACGAAATCGACAGCTGGAACGGACGCAGAGCATACAGGGAGACGGGCGTTCAGATTGAGAGCGGTCATCGCACGAGAGGCCAACTCTGGAATTCTCCCTCGGGGTTTCCATCTCTCCGCACCAAGATCCGACTCGCGTTTTCATCCCCAAAGTACCCTTGTCGAATCCACTCCTCGAATTGAGGTTTCTCGAACGGTCCGAACTTTTCTTCGGGATCCTGTTGACCGGGAGGGGCCGGGTTCCATTTGTACCAGTATTTGGCGACCGTTGCGGCACCCGATCCGTCCGCCGTGGTGGTCGGTCTCGAGATGACGACTCTCGACCTTCCTTCTCTTGTCGACGAGGACGTTCCGGTCGATCCAGAAGCCTTGTTGTGATCGAGGTGTTTGGTCCAAGCTGCATCTTCCTGCTGTTCCCGCGATTGATCCGCCTGCGAGGTGGTGGCAGGGGACCAATCCCTCCGCACGGCACCTTCAAGTTTGAGCGTCTTGACAATGTCTTCGTGCGTCTGGTCGTAGATCTCGAGCTCGCCGTGACTCGACAACAACGTCGAAGCGAAATGGGTCAAGCGGTTGATCTTGTTTGTGTACGCCTCGATGGAAGCGGTCAAAAACTGTTTCTCGGCATTGTCGTCTGCGGTAGCAGGTTCGGCGGACGCGAGGTGAGAGACGACTTGTTCGACTCTTTTCTTGCGGTTGCCCAATCGGTTCAATGCTTTCGCGACGGTTTCCCCGGGTCTCGTTTCTCCCGACAAACCAATCAAGCAGTCGTCTCGAAGTTGAGTCAACTGTTCCTCGCCACGCATCGCCTCGTCGCGTTCGCGTTCACGGTTCTTCTGGTCCATGCGCTCTTTTGATTCTTTCGCTTGCTTGATCTGAGCCTTGGAGAGACCCGTCAACCACGAGTCGTGATTCGCGAGCGGGTCGACCGAATTGGCTACGTAGGATCCATCGGCTGAGAACCGACCTTCGGCGAGTTCCTCCTTCATGTTGAACGAGCTACACGAGTAACGACAATCGTCAGGAACATGTCTGGTGGGTATTGGCGAGAACTGACGGATGGATTTACCTGAGCTGGAACCCCATGCCTTTCTTGCTCCTCCTGCTCCTGGGTGCGTCGTCGTCGTTTGCATGATCGTCGACCGGCTCGTAGTCTTCCTCCTCGTCTTCGTCGTCGTCGTCGTCTTCGGCTTCTGGGTCGTCTTGCATATCGCGTTTTGAGAACTCTTGCCCTTCAATGTCTCCCATTTCCAACCACTCCTTGCCAGCCTGTTTTCGGTCTTGTGCGGCGTGTTCGAGGTTGCCAACGTCGCGCTCGACTTGATCAGGTCCAAACATGTCGTCGTCGTCGTCATCTGGCCCGGTTCCATTCTTGTTCGAAGTTGGGTCTTTGCGACGCTTGCCTCCTCCGTACCCATCCTCGTCTTCGCCTCCACTCGAATCAGAATCGTACCCATCCGTGACGATCTTCTTCTTGCTGTTCTGAGGTGCGCCGGTGCCTTCGAGATCCAATTCGAGGTCGTCCGCTTGGGGTTCTTGCAACACTTGGTCCGCGTTCGGAGGTGCGTAGCGAGTACGTTTCCCTCCGGCCGAGACAGTGGCACGATCTCTGTCGACGAGCGAGCGAGCGAGAGAGTCAGTAAAGTCGGAGCATAGGAAAGAACGAGATGTTTGCCTACGTTGGGAAGGAGGACGACGAGTAGGCGTCTGCAGGTCGTTTCGGTGCCATCCTCGAAGATCACCAGTTGCGTCGAGCAAGTGAACAAGGTGAAACGTGATCGGACATGTCATCAATTGCATCAATCATCTCGCTCGCTCTCTTTCTCTCTCTACCTCGTGTGCATCTCGGATCAGGACGCGTCAACATGTCGTCGGGAGTGACAGCGCCGCTCTTGGCCCCGGTCGCTTCCAGCGGAGGGAAATCCGGATCGACAACATTGGCCGCAGCGACCGTCTCCAACTCGACGAGCTACCATGCCGAAATCAGTCAGATGCTGTACGTGTTCACCATGATCGACAATCCTGCAAGTGCGGTCGTCCAATTCATTCAGGACGTTGTTCGGCATGAACTAGTCCATCTCGTCCGTATTCTCTCTATCTATGTCTGGTCAATGCGTTGGAAACCTGAACGTTTGTATCGCAATTCAGGTCATGCAAGCGAGACTGCAATCGAGTAGGGTGAGACCCGTTGCGCAGGGTATCCAGGTCGAAGACATGTTGTTCCTCGTGCGCAACGACGTTGCGAAACTGCAACGCCTCGAATCGTACCTCGGATGGAAGGACGTACGCAAACGTACGAAACCTGAATCGACGTGCTCGTCGGCAGGGATCACGATCGCTGCTGGCTGTGGCGCGGCAGCTGCTGGGACTGCCGATGAAGACGACATGGTCGAAGGGATCGCTCAACAAGATGAACCTTTGGCCTCTTCTTCTTCTTCGTCTTCTTCAAACACCGTCCTCCCAAAGCAAAACTTGCCGTGGCATCTCGATCATCCGTGGAACGAATTCGTTTCGACGTACAACCTCGCAACTTCGGGTCGTTCCTCGGCATCTGCAACCCCGAAACCGTCAGACGATGCCGCAACCCCCGTCCCTGAGACTCCCTCGACCTATTCGACCACCCAAGAACGTCGAGCGTTTCACCTGAATCGAGAGATCCTTCGAGTGAGTGTCGGAGATTCCTGCTACCGGGAACCGCTCGGTTTGAGTCCAGATCCGCTCAACGACCGCTTCTATGCAGGAAGCAAACGATTTGACCGAAACCATGTCGAGGGAAGAGTACGAACAATATTCGAACGCGAGACAGGCAAGTTTTGTCTACCGAAAAAGTAAACACAACTTCTTCTCCCAACCCCCTCTTCGGTCATGCATTCGTATCCTCGTCAACTGACAAATTTCACTGCTCTCTTCTCCTTCTAGGCAAAAAATTGAGAGATTTCTTGATGATCGATCACAGCATTGTCCTCTCGGACGAAGTGCTCGATATTCTCGGATTCCTCGCGTACGAGATCGTGCGAGTCATCGCTCGAGCTGGCACCGAACGCAACTCGACTCGAACTCGCTCCAAAGTGCTCGAGCTTCAACAGCGCCAACGAGAAGAACAACAAGCAGACCAAGAAGCGTCGAGGTTGGATCCTCGTGCAAAAGATTTCCCTTCCGTCTTGAGACCTGCACCTTCTCCCTCGGTACTCGAATCCGGATCGATCGAAGCGAGCAATCGCGGCAAGAGATCCATGTCGGGTAACAAGAGGAAACGGAAATTGGAACCAATCGTCTCGTTGTTCTCGGCGCCACCTCCTCAACTGTTACCCGTTGAACTTGGTTCTCCTTCTCCATCTACGAACCCAGAGACGACAGTCGTTGAGGATCCAACTCTGCCACTCTTGTCGTCCTCGGTGACGAACCCGCCGAAACCGAAACTGCGCAAGTTGATGATCGACTATGAAGATGTCGTACAAGGGTACTGGGACCGTACCAGTCGTACCGAGACCGTCATGGAAGAAGGTGAAGGGAGAGGGAACCGAGTCAAGATGGGAATGGGCAAAGGGTTGAGGTTGTCGAGAGGTGGAATCGGATCGGCTCGAGGGTTGATCGGGTCCGAATCATTACTCTGATCTCTGTCTCGTGGTGATCTTGTTTCCATCAGATCCGGACCCTCGGTATCGAGGATTCGGGTTTTCGTTTCTTACATTTTTTTCTCTTTCATTTGATCTCGCGCACGTCAGAGTCTGTTTGGGTGTTGACATACTATTATTTACCCGTGAATGACTCTGTGTGCATCTAATGCGGAAGCGCCTCTGTTCAGCTTACCCGCCAATTGCCGCACTTTCCGCAATTTGCCCGCATTGCCGCCCCGTGCCGATACAGTCATGCGTTCCCGCTTTATTAATCTGTTACCTCTTGACTCCGTTCCCTGACCTTGATCCCGCCCGACTGGCTCCCCGATTCGCCTTGGATTCGTATCCTGCCTGCCACACGACGGAACCTCCCTCTTAGACGACGTTCCCCCCACCTCCGGATCACCTTCCGCTTTTTCTCTCTACAATCCGAATCGCAATCTACAAGCAAGATGGACGGAATCCCGCTCGACCCATACCATCGATCAGTCCTCACTGAATCTCAACAGCTCGAGTACCTCGATCGATTGAACCTCGCTCGTTCCCTCTCCTCATCTCGTCCAAGTCTCGAATTGCTCTCGCAACTCTTGTTGAGTCAACTCGAAGAGATTGCCAAAGATACGACCCCTTTGCATGTTCCTGAACGAGAATGGAACGAGACTCTGAACGAGGTCGACAACGTGATTCGATTGAGTCGAGCGTTCACTGGAATGCCGGAAGGAGTCGGTGCGTTCGATCGCATCGTTCGTCAACGCAAAGGCGCCTTTTGTTTTGGTCAGTCTCTATCTCTATCTCTACTAGCTTCTCTTTTCCCCTCGGTTCTGAAACCCGCATTATTCTTCTGTGTGAATAGCTATCAATGCGACGTTTGCGGCCCTGTTGAGATCGTTTGGATTCCGAGTTTCAGAACTCGTTGCGAGAACGTTCAAGTCTTTGGGGAACGATCCGAAAACTCATCCGGATGGATACAAATGGGGAACAATGACGCACGAGATCATGCTGGTTGATTGGAGCGACAGTGATGCGAGATACCTAGGTCAGATTACACCCTCCATTGGATCATGTAGAGCTCAGTGCTGATGCGTGTTGCTTGAACGAGACAGTCGATGGAGCCTGGGGACCGTGGGCATGTCCTGTACCGTGAGTAAATTCATCCGGGATTCGATCAAGAGGTTCTCTCCACCTAATGCAGGTACATTGCGCCCTTAATCCCACAGAATCAAACTCGCAGACAAACAAGTCGTCAAAGGACTGAACGATTACGAAGCGTTTCAACTCGTCGAAGAGGTTTTGCCCCTCTGTCCCAAGACGCAGACCCGCCCGATCGACGAAATCAAAGGTTGGACGTTCTCGCGCCGAATCAACCCTCCGGGAGTCCCCATATCACTCCCCATCTCCGATTCGGAATCGGAATCGGAATCGACGACGACGACGAAGGGGTACTGGTCCCCCTTGTTTCATTTCCACCTCCTCTCGATCCCATTGTTGGATTTCCGGTTGTACCACCACTTTTCAGCTTCGCACGAGTTGGCGTCATTCACCGCGTTCTGGTTGGTGACGAAACTGATCCCAAACTCGGGAGGGGCGAGAAGGTCCATGATGTACGCCGACAAACCTGGCGATACACAACGAAGAGCAAAAGTGTACACGACTGGAGGACATGAAGGGAAAGGGAGCCTTGAAGGGAGGGATGTCGAGTATGTTGAGATGAAGGTGGATGTCATGCGGGAGTACCTCAAACGCGAATTTGGATTCGGCTTCTAGATAAAACGAGGGTTAGAGACTGTAATGCCCGTTTGACTACAACTTCCAGCTGCGCAGACGCGGTTGACGACAAGGCGAGAGATTCCCCTCTCTAAGTTGCGAGGGTTAGCCTACATTCAAGCCATGCATGTCAAAGTTGAAGCAACAAACGGTGAAACTGCTAATGGCACCCTTCGCCATAAGTTGTGCGAGTTCCAAGAACTCTGTAACCTCCCGCGCTACGCAGAAACTGAAGGGCGAGAATGGAGATGAGACGAGCGAAGAAAGGAGGTCACAGCGGGCGCCCATTCCCCGCAGCTGCAATCTCTCTCCGCGGTACACTCTGGCTCAGCACAGCCCTCCAGCTCTTGCTCGCCTACCACAAGTGCACTGCTCAGTACGAAATGGTGTGCAACGAATCGAGAATCGCGCTGAACAATTTTTCCTTACGGGCAAATGCAGGGCTTGTTCTCTTTACGGACCTTCCAACCAAACTGCCACAACTTGCTTCCAGTCTGATTCCTGATGGAATCGCTGCTAGGTCGCGCACACAACGAACAGAGACCACGTCTTGTGAATCTGAGTCGTCTCGGGGCCCCGAGGGCCGGTTCCTGAATGCCGTCTACAATAAGCAGCCACAATTTGTGTATGCAACTTTGATTCGGTCAGATCCGGTCGACGGCTCATCTTGCCAAGTTGATCACTTGACTCGATGCAACTCGACGAAACCCAAATGGCTTGAGCTGAAGCTCAGAGTCGGGCCAGTCGAGGGACGGCTAAATTCTGTAAGCCAAGCGCTCACGGCGATGCCACAAGATCCACATGCCACCCAAGAACAAGACAACCAAAGAACTGCCACAAACCGGATAGAACGGGATAGTTGGTTCAAGCGAGAGAACTTGCCCTTTGCGCGACCGAGCCTTGCAGCTCGAGGGGTTCTTCTATCAGAGGGACTCGAGAAGCGGGATCCCCCCGCTTCTCACTTTTTTGCCATGACACTACTAGTTCGCGGTCTTTGTACGGAAAGCATGGGGAGCATAAGCGCATTAGTAACAGAACGCAGCCAAGCGCAACTCGCTAGGTCACATGGCACGATGATATCAACGCGATTTGCGGTATCGTGAATGTGTCCTGGCTATTTCCGACTAGAAAACGATTTCTTCTGGTCCGACTGCCCAATCGCGTCCGCTCTTGATCCCCTTTGGTAACCGGATCGAATCTTTCTTCTTGTCTATCGACAAGACTTTTCTCATATCTGTCCGAGCATTGCATCCAAGTCAGTGCGCATGCAATCGACAGCTTGAGAGTCAAGTGGACTGACCAAAGGCATCCTCGTCTGGTTCTCTCGGACCTCCTCCGTAGTACCCTATCACTCTCCGGTAGATCATGTACCCCAGCGATTGATACAATCCGATCGCAAGATCATTAGACTCTCGCACAAACAGGTCGACACTGAGAGAAAACGGATTCCGAACAGAGTGATCAGTTTCGACGTAGGAGATTGATCGGGAAGATGCGAAAAAGACTGACAACCAGCCTTTGTCTTGATCGCTGACTGATTCCAGAAGATCCATCATCATACTGGCTAGTCCCAGCCTTCGATGGGAAGGCGACACCGTGATTGCCGAAACATGACCGCTAAAGACGAGAACGGGAAGGGAAAAAGTTCATCAGACGTCGATTTTAGGTTGAAAGAGTTTCTGGAGCGCAGACGCACTGCCAATCTTTTCCCCGACCTTCTGTCTTGCCCATCACTGTAGCAGGGTCCGATACAGGTTTAGATCCTGTCGAAGCCGGACTGAATCTGGAGAAAGATACCTACCGTATCCCATCAATTCACCTCCTTCCCCACCTCCGAACCCTCCTGATTCGCAAGTACCCGTTTCGATTCGCTTAGATGCTCCAGCAGATTCGACTACACTGTTGCACATCGCGAAGATAGACGGTTCAAAGGTTCAGCACTGCGGATCTCGAGCACGTGCGAGCTAGAATGCGCGTACGAGAAGAGGTCGGGCCAAGTCGACATGTAGCTCAAGTAGTAGTTGACCCCGTACGTCTCGGTCCAAACGTCGAGGTTGATTCCGTTGAACGAGAAGAGGTCGAGAGCCGAGAATGGTCTCAGCAGCGACATTCTTGGTTGATCTCGTTCTAGCGGTCCAGAGCAGTATGTGTCCGAGTTTTGTGTCGATCTATGATTTCACGGGTCGCTGCGAGTCGATGCTGTCCCGTGAGAGCGAGTTGGAGATGAACATAGCCGGCAGGTTGTCTCGCATTTTTTACAGTAATTACAGTAGCCTTTTCCCGTTTTCGAACTCCCTTGCTGCCGTGAAAATACCTGCTGACATTGCTACCTTGGGTGCGATGCTCATAGAGATAGTCGAAATGTATCGTCCGATAGACACGAACAAATCGCCAAAGGGCCGATCAAGAGCGGTCGCAATTTCTTTGTGTAAGAATTTTGTTACTGATTACGTCGATAGAAATGGCAAAAAACGTGAGAAGCGGAAGTACGCTTCTCGAGTCCTTCTTGTAGGAGGACCCCTCGAGCTGTTCCAGGGCTCGGTCAGGCACAGGGTACGTTCTCTCGCTCGAACCCACCTTTGACCGTCGGAAGCACGCGAGAACGTTGGCATTAGGTAGGAGGGTTTTGTGAGAGAGAACGACGCCTGAGGTTTGCCCATGAAAGAAAAATTGCGTGGCGCTCGTCTCTATCCGTTAATCACCATTTGATGCTGAGCAACTAGTTTGTGGTAGGTCAGTAAGAGCTGGAGGGCCGTGCTGGGGCCGAGTGTACCGCGGGGCTGCGGCGAGAGATTGCAGGGAATGGGCGTTCCCGCTTTGACCTCCTTTCTTGGCTCGTCTCATCACCATTCTCGCCCTTCAGTCTCGTCGTAACGTAGTCCGAAACAGAGACTTTCATGATCGCATGACTATAGATCCGAGACAGAGACGGTAATACTGACCCGAGACAGAGACTTTGCGACTTGCTCAGCCCAAAAAGAGGATTGGGGAGGTTTGAAACTTGCTTTTCACAATCAGGGCAGATTCTATAATCAGGAAAGGAAAGAAAACATAGGGTGTCTGAGAAAAAGAATATATACGACAAGATCAACTCCTCCCTTCCGATCCGGACCTGGGTTCGATCGTAAACCCCCTCTGCTTTGCCCTCATCGCAGCAATCGTGACCGTTCGTGAGCTTGTTCTGTCGATCCAGCTTTGTTGCCCCAATCGTCCAACCCCAACCTCGCCTGTCTGCGCTTGAAGATGAGACACAGGACCAACAGGGTTCCTTGCAGGACTCCCGTGACGAAGTAGGGTGCCCATCCTGTAAAGTTGACTCCAGGTCGAATCGCGAGCGTGTACACAAACACGAACGAACCAGGTGTCTGTTGACCGGAAGACGTCGAATCATGAGCAAAAAGGCAAACTCTGGCTCGCAAAAAGAAGAAAGGATTGTGACTAACCTGTAAGAGCATCATTGGGATTGAGAGACTTCCGACCACCTTGTTCCTCGCCGTGTGTACGAGTTGTGGAGCGTACTGACAACATCCCAACGCGACACTCAGGAGTCCGAGCGTGGTTGCCCATACTCGAACCGCTCGTTCACTCGGATGTTCCCTTCCTCCTCCGCCGCTTCCTCCCGAACCATCAGAGTCCCTCGCAGGAGCTCCAGGTAACGTCACAAGGAGGATCGAGGTGGTCAAGAATGTTAGGAGGAGATGCAGAAGCATCAGGAAAAAGTACGATAACGAGTGGCGATAAGATGGAGACAAGATGATCAGGCCCTGTCGGACCTGACCAGGTAGGAGCACGTTGCGTGGGTCGAACGACGACGACGACGAGGATGCGTCGTCATCATCGTCCCGATCGTGGTCCGTGTCGCCTTCAGTGTCGGACCCGGGCACGGACAGGGTCTGTGATCTCCGGGATTGTTGTGCACGGCTCGGAGACGGACGAATCAGGTTCGATGGAGTCGACGTGCGCATGAATGCCGGTACGAGCGAGTCGTAGAAAGGTTTCGGCGAGCGGTGCGAGGAAGGGAGGGATGCTTCGGTGATGGGTACTGACCGCACGTACTTGGCGTGCAACGGATAGTACAGTAGGTACAGGACAAAGCTGAAGAAACACGGGACTCGATCGTCAGCCGACAGAGGTACTGGAACTTGCAGTCACAGGCGAGACTTGCACAAGGTTAAAGCAGAACCACTGGGTGAAGATCTGCACGATGCCAAGCACAGATTCGAAGCACTGGCCACCCGTCTGTAATCGACGAGAGTCAGCTCGGGAGACAGAGAGCATAGACGAGAGGGAGGCAGGTACGAGGTATTTGCAGCATGCGACCTGGCCCCATTGCAGGGCGACGATGTTGCCGAGGCTGCTCGCGCTGCTGGTTGCGCCGAGGAAGAGGAACAGCGGGGAGAACCCTTCAGAGTTGCGGTATCGGATGATGCGGTAGAACTGCGCGTTGATGCCATAAGTCGACTACACTCGGGCGCGCATATGAAGAGACCGCTAACCTGAGGAGCATACGACACGACGAGTCCGACGACGATGCAGGTCGACAGGATCTCGCCCGTACGATTATGCTGGAACGCAGCTGCGCAAGTCTCGCGCGACACGATCGGCCGCGAGTGCAGCGCAGCGAAGGGGTCCCGCGCAGGGGACAACATGTCGACGTCGATGCTGGCTCTTGGTCCCAGGGGTTCGAGCGGAAAGTGAGTGGGCACGCAGTTGTTCGATGTTCACCAAAGCCAATTTCGGACGCGACGTCGGCTCCCCGCTAACCCTTGACAATTTTCCCCCTCTATATCAATACTTCGAGAAATAGTGTCTCCTGATGGGAACAAGGCAGAATTTCTGAGAAAAACACGCAGAGTTTGCCGAAATGAAATCACGTCGAACAATTCCAAGTCGCGCCGCGCGACCTCGCGTCTCGTCGTCCAACGAAGCCCGCAATCAATCTCGGCACAGTGTTGGCGTGTCTCAAAGCATGCGACACCGGGAGCGGCTCGAGGCAGGCGCCGAGCCGAGGCTGCCGCTGACTTCGCTCGTTACGCGGGGCATCCCGTCGCATCCACTGCCCCACCTCGTGCTCGATCCAGTTCTCGACAGACTCGCAAAGCTAGAGGCCAGCACGCTTGCATCGAAGCCCGCCCGGTGGTTGCGCCAACTCGGTGCATCGGATCAAACTGTGGTCGGCTTGGTCGCCGTCGCTCTCGTAACCGGTCTGGCACGATCAAGACGCCAATGGAGAGCGTTTGTCGTGCTGCTCGGAGTCGGCGAAGCCGTCGGGAGGACCCTCGACCTCATTGACAAAGCCGGCGACTGCAAGCGGCGGGACCCTCTCGGCAACAACAACGGCGACAACGAAAGCGACAACGACGAGGAGGGCTTGTTAGCCGACGCACAACACGTCTTGTCGTTCTGGACGCTCTTCTTCTCGGTCACCCTGTACGAGACTCTCAGAACCTCGCCGGCAGCCGTCGCAGTTCACGCTCCGGCTACCTCGAACCGATTCCGCTCGACGCTCTCTCGCTTCCGACAAATATATTTGCGCTTCGTCCGCATGTGGATCGTGCCCCTGGTGTATCGCAGCCGATACGCCGCCTCGTCCTTGCTCGAAACCTACCCGCGGCTCTCTCGCTTTCCAACCTTGCCATTCTCACCCGGAATCATTGCTCAGCTCGTCCGTCGTCCCACTCGACGTGCTCGGCGGTCGAATCCGTTCCCTGAGCCATTGCCCGCGACGACCGATGTCTCGTCGTGGTTGTCGACTATCCCTCTCGCCCATTCGTACTTTGTTTCAACCACGAGAGGCGTCAAGCCGACCGCATCAGATCTCACCGCCGCCGAGATCAAGTGGAACGTGGTCAAGCTGCTCGTGCTGTGGACTGGATTGAGACGAGATGGATTTGGAGCCAAGAGTGTCCTGTTCGATTGGATTGTTGGACCGATAGTCAAGCGGACGAAGCGGGCTCAAGTCACGCGAACATATGCGCCTTCCGACATCCAATCCGCGCATAGTCCTCGGTACAGGACAACCCCGAGTCTGCCACGAACACCATGTCGATCAATCTCCCCAGCTTCTCGAGCAGAGCAATACGGTCATCATTACCATGCACCGTCTACGCAGTATCGGGTCGAGCAAGAAACCTCGCCTGCAAAACCGTACTCGACCATGTGGTCGAACGAGGAAGATCACTGTGCTCCGAGACCAGGGTCACTCTCACCTGGGCTCACGACGACGGGTTCGACTTGTGATTCGGGTTCAGATCCGGGTTCAGCGACCGACGCCGAAGTCGATAGCGCGATCCTCGACCTAGCATCCGACTCGTTGTTGCTCGAGTCCCCACCTCGATTGTTCAAAAGAACGTTGACGAACGAGAACGGATTCTCGACTCGGACAGCAAGGGAGGATGAGGCTGATGCCGACAATCGAGACGTGGTGCTAGTGGAGGGCCCTAGTATGGAGGCCGAAGAGGGGATCAAGCGCTGGGCCGCAGTTCACACGGGTCGGGTTCAGTCAAGGTTTGGTCAAGAGCCGATTGACCCAACTGCATGGACTTTATGATCACGTGTTGTTTTGTTTTTTTGCTATCGTCCAGAATCTCCATCTCTTCCTGTTGCGGCGTCTATTATCAAAATTGTTGTTTCCCTGGCTCTCTGCTTGTAGTGAGGGCTTGACACAAGAGCTACGGTTCAGAAAGGTTAAAATGTCAAAGTCGGTGCGGCAGCGGTGAAACCTCGTTGATCAATCCAAGACTCTCCAACCCGTCACCATGTCTGCTGTTGAAGGACAAGACCCTGCACCTGTACCTGCACCTCAACCTGCCGTGCCAGCAATGGCCGCCAACGGAGCGGCTCCTCTTCCCGGTTCGACTGCGTTGTCGGGATCTTCGACTACCCCGAGTGCCGGTGTGCCTCTGTGTATGAACGGATGTGGCAACCCGGCAGATCGCAAGAACACCTGCCCGACGTGTCAAACGTGAGTTGTCCTCGCTTCTCCAAACGGATCATCCTCCTCCTCATCTGACCCATCCTGTATCTGCCATTCCCTCGGGTCATTTAGTCTTAAGATTGCAGGAGCTCAGTTCTGCAGTCCAACCTGCTTCCGGGACAACTGTACGTCCAACCTGTCTGTTCTACTTGTTTCTGCCTTGGCGTTCACTGTCTGAGCACCTCTCCTCGTTCGTGTCGATTGCAGGGAAAACTCACAAGCTTCTGCATGTCAAGACTGGACCTGGCAACTACCAGTTCCCCGAGAACAGTCAGTTTCACAACTTTTTTACCTTTTCATTACAAAACTCGCGAGACCTTCTGATCGCTAAATCGTTCACTTCTGTTTCCTTTGCAGCGAAAGATGCTTTCGATGGCAAATTCACCTACACCGGACCTCTCCGAGCAGTTGTGCCCGTCGAGAATCCAGTTCCGAAACGTCAAGTACCGGATCACATCCCGAAACCCGACTACGCGACCGAAGGTGAGTTGCTCGAATCGATTCCTCACAAGTGGTCCGGCACGCTTGGAGGTACCGTATTCGGGACGGCCGAACTCGTCGGTCGAACGATCGCATACGGATTGAAAGATGTAAACTTTTGTCATCATCGAGGCTAATCTTCCCCCGTCCTGTTTTGTATGGTTCTATAGTGAACGGTGTATCGTTCTCGGAACAGGTCGCGAACCGGTCAGAACGCAGTGGCAAGATCTTGAACGCGACCGAAATCGAAGGCATGCGCAAAGTCTGTCGGGTACGTTTGTTTTCGACATCTCTCTCCCCAGATCTTTTCGGTGCTTTCACAGACATTGACTGTCGTCTTTTCGAGGGAGAAAATAGCTCGCACGGGAAGTGTTGGACATTGCCGCTGCTGCGATCCGACCGGGGATCACGACCCTCGAGTTGGATCAGATTGTGCATGAAGAATGCATCAAGCGTGATTCGTACCCGAGTCCACTCGGGTACCACAAGTTCCCGAGGAGTGTCTGCACGAGTGTCAACGAGGTCATCTGTCACGGTACGTAGATTTCTCTTCCTTTTTTTTTCTGCTAGATGTCGTCAATTCCGTTCTCTGGCTGGACTGAGAGTAACGTTGTTCTCTTTCTGTTGCAGGTATCCCTGATGCTCGACCTCTTGTCGAGGGCGACATCATCAATCTCGATGTAACCCTGTACCATGGTGGATTCCACGGAGACATCAACGCTACATGTCAGTCCCTTTTTCCTTTGGAACCGTTTTGGCGAAAGCGCACCGACAAGAAAAATTGACGATCGATAAACGACGCCCTATCATCAATAATCGATACAGACCCGGTTGGAAGTGCGGTGCCGCAAACGAACCTCGACTTGATCGCGTGTGCTCGAGAATGTCTCGACGAAGCAATCCGATTGTGTCGACCCGGGTTCCAGTTTCAGGATGTAGGCAAAACGATCGAATTCATCGCGAGCAAACGAGGATTCTCGACGAACAAGACTTATGTCGGACACGGCATCAACCAGTCAGTGACGTTCTTTTCTTCCAGGTGGGAAGTTCGAACCCGTATACTGATTGAGTCAAAACCATGTAGATTGTTCCATTGTGCACCTAATGTCCCTCATTACGCTGGAAACCGTGCTTCGGGCACCATGCGAGTTGGACAGGCAAGTCTTCTCTCTCTCTCTCTCTCTTTCCGGTCCTTACTCGGCATGAATGAGTTTGAGACTGACTCGAGCGCCTACTCCTTCGGGTTACAGACCTTTACGATCGAACCGATGATCTGTGTCGGACAACAGAAAGAAGTGCACTGGCCCGACAACGTAAATAGCTTTTTTCATTTTCCCTGCCGTCCCCGTCCGATACAACTGACCCCCAACTTTTCGATGTCCCGATCTTCTCCTCGGATCGTCATTTCAGTGGACCGCGGCGACGTGCGATGGTAAAGCTTCGGCTCAATTCGAAGAGACGTTGTTGATCACTCCCGAAGGAGTCGAAGTGTTGACTCAAGCACCAGGGTGGGTATTGCCGACCAAGAAGGCAGACGTGATCGAAATGGAAAAGTCGATGAACGGGAACGGAGCTGGAGGCAAGAAGAAGAAGGGACGCAAGTGAAGATAATCTGTGTAGGGTCTTGTCGGCAAACAGGCTCAACGAGCAGGTAACAACTCCACAAATTTAAGCAAACATGAAAATAGAGTACTTAGTGAGAGGCGCCAAAAATCATGATTGTGTTTTGGTCTATTGCCGTAAGAGCAGAATGCGCGCGCGAATCAGCACGCGCCGTTGACATTTTGTCTGATCACGCTTCTCGGTGCGCTCGAATTCTAGTTCGACGATCGCGATAAACGACATGTCCATAACGAGCGAGCTGCCCCCTCTCGCGAGTACCTCACCGCGAGATTGGCGTTACGTTGCCGAAGGCGGTGCAAACCTCGTCCTATCGTACATCCCATTGGAACAAGCCTACTCAAACAAGGTTCTGCGCCTCCGCAAACGATCGAAACGTACTGGACTCTCTGTCGGAGGAGAACCCGACGCTAGGTTCAGTCGTGATGTCGTACAACCTCTGCTCGGTTCGGATCACGTCACGAACCTCACCCGAATTCGAACCGAGTCTTCATGGTTGGTGGAAATGAACCGAGTATTGGACGACACGAGTGCGAGACCGAGATTTCGGGTCGAACAGGATGAAATCGATCACGACAGTCCGTACGCGATCGTCGCGCAAGACCTCATCGGTGGCCACAACGTCGTTGCATTCGAAATCAAGGTCGGATGAAAAACGCCCTCTCTCATGTTGTATATTCCGAGCTCCCGTGCTGAATCACATCGTGTTGGACAGCCGAAATGGGGATTCTTGCCTCGTGCAGCTCAGCTCTCAACCCTCTCTCGATCGATCAAGACGACGTACTGTCGGTTCTGTATGCATCGGTACCACCGAAATCATTCGATCGACGAGCACGATACGGGCTATTGTCCTCTCGACCTGTACAGTCGCGATGAACGACGCATGCGCACAGCGGTCGAAGCACTCGTCTCGGGTTGGATCAGCTCGAACGGGAGTCTGAACAACCTTCGAGTGTTTGTCAACGGTGAACAACAAACTCCCGACAACAACGTGAGGCATCCCCCCAGCTCGAGCAAAAAATCGAGAAACAAAGCTGACATGCGTCTGGGGACTTTGCAGGTGGACCTGGTTTCGAAACTCGCACAGTTGACTCCGAACGTTTCCGAGAAGGAATCGCTAGGTGCAATGATTGCGAACCTCGTGGTACCGACATTACTAGCGTCCCCCGTCCTTTCGACTCTTTCGAACCTTCAATCGAGTCTCGACCCTCTCGACATTGAAGGACTCGCTCGTCTGTACCCACAACTGTTTCTACCTGAAGCTCGTCCTCCGATCCAACCTACAACCGAGGAATGGACCCTGTTTCTCGACGAGAATGTGTATTACACCTTCACACAGAAGTTCAAACGATTCGATTACCTTCGCGAAACGATCCTCGCGTACTTGCTTTCAAACACGTTCAAAGATTGTTCAATTATCGTTCGATTCGACAATTCTCCCGACAATCGTCGTCAGGGTTTGGAAGAACCGGTTGGGATGGTCAAAGTGATCGACCTCGATCCGAAACCGATCACGAAGTTGAGCCATTGGTACCAACTCGATCAAGAGATTGTCAAAGATTGGAATCGGGCAATGGAAGAAACAAGAATTAGGGAACCACAGAGGGAGATTAGGAAATGTTTCGTGTCGAGATCCTGAGGCATTGATATGGTTCACAAATTGTCTTTATCTCTTCTCTCGAGGTCAGAGTGGTTCCATGTCCTCGAAGGGCTATCGGGATTGTACAGCCAAGTCTTTGTTGGTCATTGCTGTTTTTGGTTTACTCGAGATCTACGATTCGACTCTTCATGATCTTGATGCTTTCTCGTGGCCTGACAACACATCGACGAAAAAAAGTAGGAACTCGAGTTCGTTAGAAGAGAGCGAGAGAGATGAGAGAAGCTTTGGAAAAATGAACGTACCGATCTTCAGAATCGACCGCGACTGATCCTAACCGTTGCACGACATTCATACCCGTCAAGACTCTGCCAAAGATGGTATGTTTCTTGTCCAAATGAGGGGTTGGAGCTATGTTTCCGAAGGTTCGGTTAGTGATCAGTTTTTTTTGTTTTGGGAAGAGTTTCTTTTGATTTTTGGAATCATAGTTTTTGAAAGGGAGGGGAGGTTTGCGGGGTCCAAAGACGTACCAAGAGTGATGAAGAATTGAGAACCATTCGTATTCGGTCCAGAATTTGCCATCTGTAACCAGATCAAAAAAGTGTGAGAAAACCCAGAGTTGGAGCTCCAGACTTGAAGTGTGTGTGAGAGAGAGAGATGTCAAGATGAAAACTCACGGCCAAGATTCCAGCTCCGGTGAACCTCAATTCGGGATGCTACCAGAGAAAAGAAGTCAGCAAAGGTGGGTTGAGGGTAAAATTCAGTAGAGACTTGCGATCTCATCTTCGAATCGGTCGCCATAGATACTCGTTCCACCTCTTCCAGTTCCAGTAGGGTCGCCACCTGTATTCAGACTTGGTTGCAAACATGAGTAGGAGCTTCGAAATTGGTAGGGAAAGAGACACTCGCCTTGGATCATAAAGTCTGCAATGATACGGTGAAAGACGGTTCCTGTTGTTGTCAACATCGAGTACAACAGGTGAGCGCCCGCACAGAATTCCTTGATGCACAGATAGAGAGAGAGGGAGACAAGAACGGACCGCTGTAGTACCCTCGTTTGCACAGTTCCTCAAAGTTGCGACATGTTTTCGGAGCGTGGTCACGGTACAACTCGAACGAGATCTACTCGGCAGTCGAAGGTGAGCGAACGGCGAAGCGAAGTGGGGTTTCCAACTCGTCATGGCCGGCAGTTCCGAGACGCATGTTAGCCAAGACGAGAGCTTACCGGACCGAGTGAAGTCTCGAGTACACACGCGACAGGCATCGTTGACAAACAGACTAGCAATGAGAGAGAGGAATCAAGCGATCGAAACTCGCGTGAACTTGATCTCTCGTTGCCGCGCACTCACGCGCAATGGCATTGATCACTACGCCCCGGCGCCAGTTCGTGAATCTGTGCCGGCACTTTCGGCCGAGCGCGCGACCACTCAACACCAGTGCGAAACGGCTGAATACGACCGACTTCTTCGCGACGACCCCCATCTTCTATGTCAATGCCGGTCCGCCTTGTCCTTCCCTGCTCGTCTAAACAGTAAACGACGCTGACATGAGATCGAAACGAAATTCAGACCCGCATATCGGACATTTGCATTCGACCCTACTCGCGGATGTCTACACGAGATGGAACGCACTCGCACACCCTGAAACACGAGCGGTCATGTGCACCGGAACCGACGAACACGGGCTCAAGATCCAACGGGTGGCAGAGTCGCAACAGGTTGAACCCCAGGCGTTGTGTGATCGCGTGAGCGAACGATTCAGAGTCAGTTTTCCCCTTCCCTTTCACTTCGCCGTTTTCCCGCTCACCTCTAATTTGACTAAGGAAATCAGGATCTGACGAGAGCTGCAAACGTCGATGCATCCGTGTTTATTCGGACGACAGAACCTCGACATCGAATAGCAGTCGAACACGTGTGGGTACGGCGCAACCTTTCACACGAAGACGGTCCTTCCGGATTCCAGAACTGAACCCTTTCACGTGCGACCAACACAGAGAGAGCTCGAGAAACGAGGGTACATTTACAAATCGAGTTATGCCGGATGGTACGCGGTATCGGACGAGGCGTACTATGCTCCAGCTCAAGTCGCCGAGACGGTCGATCCAACCTCGGGTGAAAAATACATGGCAAGCTGCAAGATCTCCGTTCGATACAACCTGCGGGGCTCTGCTCAGCCTCTTTGTACTTGTAGGCTTCGATTGAGACGGGTACTCGGGTCGAATGGATGGAGGAAGACAACTACAAGTTCAAACTGTCAGCCTTTCGAGAACGTCTCATTGAATGGCTCTCGTCAACCCCGAACCGTAAGAACACCCTCTACTCCTCAGGTCACGTGCACGAGACTAACGAGCACGTGGTTCCACCCACTACGACGACTGGTTAGCCGTTCAGCCTCCATCGAGAACGACGGCGCTGCTCGCATCCATCTCGCACCCGTCCTCGACCGACCTCGCAGACTTGTCCATCTCTCGACCCCGCTCGAGATTGACGTGGGGGATCCCAGTCCCTTCTGATCCGGATCACACGATCTATGTCTGGATCGACGCACTCGTGAATTACTTGACCGTCTCGGGATACCCGTGGCTCGGAACGGACAACAAACTGTGGCCTCCAAACTTGCAGGTCGTCGGCAAAGATATTATCAGGTGAATTTGTTGATCCCCGTGCACTATTCCCAAAGTTCCAAGACAGCTGATCCTTGGGATGACTGCTCCTAGGTTCCATGCGCTGTACCTACCAGCAGTACTACTCGCCTTGGACTTGCCCCTGCCGAACCACATCCTCACTCACGGACACTGGACGATGGATCGATTCAAAATGTCGAAATCTCGAGGCAACGTCGCGAACCCGTTCGAAGCCATGTCACAATGGTCTCCAGACGCGATTCGCATGTTCCTCATGCTCCGAGGGGGCAACTCGAGTACCGATGCCGATTACTCGGAACTCGAGATTGAAAAGTTTTACAAGAAAGATCTCGCGGGACAAATGGGAAACTTGTTGCAACGTATTACGGGGAAACGCATGATTCAGAAACTAGGGGATGAGACATTGTTGTCGATTTCGCCGTACCAGTTTGAACCGGAAGACCAAGAATTGATTCGATTGCTCCAAGAGCTACCAGGTGAATGGAATTTCTTTGAATCACCTCGGCTCGTTTTCCCCCTCTCCCGCCTTGCTGCAAGAGTTGCTAATCCAGATTACTCGTATTACTTGTTTGATCCCTCCCTTTACAGACACATTCTCGAATCATCTCGCGAATTTCGAAATCCATCGAGCGCTCGGGTCCGTGTTTGACGCGCTCTCAGCAGCGAACCGACACATTCAACTCCTCTCGCCCTGGCTCGCGACGGCAACCTCCACCGAAATTCATCGATCGTTGTACCTCTCGAGTGAGACTCTACGAATCGCAGGGATCTTGTTGCAACCGTTCATGCCGCACAAGAGTCGACAATTGTTACAAGCACTCGGAGTCAGGGAACAGGATCGAACTTTCAAGATGGCAAAGTTTGGACAAGGTACAGAACGAGATCCGGTTCGAGTAGTCAAGGGAGGTTTGTGGCCAGCAGTGGTCGTCGGGTCGACGGAAAAAGTTTAGTACCGTTTGACTCGAATCGAAGTGAGCAATCAACCACCGTTGTATCTTCGTTCGATGCACGCGCACAGACAAGTGTCGCTTGAACCCCGATGGGCAATCTAGAACGCCGCGTACAAAGCTCGCACCTCGTTTGTTTCCCCTTGTTCCCAGTTTGAACCGTTCCGCTCTCTCTCTCTCTCTGTTTTCTCGTATGACATGTCCTTGAACACGAAGCCGGCCTTCAAATCTGAGACGAGATATGATGCAGCTTAGATCGATGCTGCTGGTGGTCGTGGCTCTGGTCCTCGCGCCTCTCGCGATCCTTGTCAATGCACGAACGACCGTCTTTCGTCCTCTCGATTCACACGTCAAGTACAGCTCGCAGGACGATTGGCAACCAGTAGGAACGGCTATACGATCGGACAAGGCGGGAGCGACGGTCACGATCCAGTTCGCAGGTCAGTTTTTTTCCTTCAAAATGCTGCATCTTCGTACATTTGCAAGCAAGGTTGGTTACGTGAGCATAGCTGAATAGTAACAGAATCTCGTTGACAGGCGAACAGATTACGTTGTTTGGATCGACCGCCCTTTCAAATCGTTCCATCTCTGTCTCGATTGACGAAGTTGATCAAGATCTTGGTTTATACGTTCCTTCGACATCTGCAAGCAGATCAAAGTTGTTTCAGGCGAGCGAACTTGATGCGGAAACAAATCATACGCTGGTGCTCGAACAAAAGGATGCCGGAATCCTCGTACTCGACAGCATCGCAATCGCATACTCGCAAGTAGTGTCAACCATTTTTCCGAGTCCCAGAAGGTGTACCGGAGAAACTGATGCCGTAAGAGAGGGTCAACAGTTCGAACAGCACGCGAGTTCCGTCCCTTGTAGACGGCCCTTCCTCGGCTCAAGCAACTTCGACAACTAATTCTTTACCCACTGCTCCTGATATCGGCGCCAAAGATCATTCACATGATTCGAACCGACACCAGCCATCCCCGTCAAGCTTGGTAGGCGCAATCATTGGATCCCTCGTTGCATATGGGCTCCTAGTGGGCATTTTCGCTTGCTGGGTTCGACGCCGTCGTCAGTTTCGATCGTCATCAGATCCGAATCATGCGACCAAGCGTAACAACTCGACGCATGTCAATCAAGAGAATGGAAAGCGACGCGGTTCTTCCATCCTTGCTGCGTTCCAACGACGTCCTTCTTCCTTGCTGCCTTGGAACACCGCCCCTCGTGAGCCTCTTCCTCCCTTACCCGCTACTCTCGATGGTTCGACACATGGAGGTCTTGGTTCCTCCTTTCGCGGCAACGCGGTCGCACCCGTCATTGTGGGGTCTCAGACTTGGCAATCGAAACTCGCTCGCGCGGCGAGTTGGAGGCGCAAAACGGAACGGTTGGCCGAGACTCGCAAATTCTATCAACTTGGCGAACCGAGTCGAACTCGGTTTGGGTACGGTAAAGGTGATACGCTTGGGCCTCCTCCAGCGGTCCCGTTGCCGGAACCTCCACGGGATGGAGAGAGGGAAATGGAAGAGCGTTGGAGAGTTCAAGATCCGACGCTTGACGTCGATCGTCACTATCAACCAGCGGTCGAAAAGCACATCTATGCGACAGTTGCATCTTTGCATGCAAACAACGATGTTCGATGTGAACAAGCGTACGGTCAAGCTCTTTCGACTGGGACGCATGAAACCGAAATCTCATCCATCCGAGCGGCATCTCCGACTTCGACTAGTCATCCAGGAGGACATTTGCGTCGCAGGAGCAATCCAGTATCGCCTGCTACAGCCAAGCATCGCTTCTCGAAACCCTTACCCTCCTCACCACTGCACGAACCTGAGCCGTTTTACCAAAACCCATTCACCTTGACTCAATCGGCAACGGAATCAAACGATTCGTCTTCTCGTATATCTTCATCAGACGTCGAGAACGCCCGAATTGCTCGAGCTGCAATCCGGGGGATCGGTGCATCTCAAGCAAACGTCCCTTTACATCCGGAATCCATCACGTCCACCAATGGGCAAGGCATCAATGAGGGAAAAGCCAGTGGCAAAGACTTCTTGCAAGGGACAGTCATGGTCGAAAGGAAACCGAGCTTGACGAGGATCATCAACGGGCGGATCGCAGTGACGACTGATCCCGTTCTCGGCACGACAACGACGACCACGACACGAGGAAGACACAAGAGTCTGGCAGGATTGATAGATCACGTCGGGCAGCAAGGGATCAAACCCAAAAGACGGCGAGATCGCTCGCCCGGAGAAGAAGACAGGCCAGATTTTTGGGTCAAGCGAGACACCTTGCCCAAATACAGCCTTACGAAAGGCGATCCAAGACGGTAGTGACGATATTAGACCAGATTGCGTGGTAGCAATAGCATAATTGAGTTTCCTGTGCGAGCGCTAACTATAGTATTCTGTTTCATGTATTGGTCAATTGTCCCGCTAGGATACAATTACACTTTCGTATCATATCATCATTGCTCGGCCTGCGAGATCACAATGGCTTGATCATATGTTCGGGGTCAGGGTGAACGTCCCTCACTTGCGCGCCTTCTTCTTCTTGCCTCCGGCTCCGTTCCCGTTCATGGATGTTTCCATCTCGATCACGTCTGCCCTCTTGGTTGGCAATACCCACCCTGGTGCTCGAGTCAACACCTCGACTCCTTTGGGAGTGATCAACAACGTCTCCTCGAATTGAGCCGAAGCTTTACCATCGCACGTCGCCGCAGTCCACTAAGAAACAGGGTCGGTAGGGAACATGGTCAGGCGCCGCTTCCGACGACGGGAAGGAAACAGACAAATGTGACTTTACGTTGTCAGGCCAGTGTACTTCTTTCTGTTGTCCGACACAGATCATCGGTTCGATCGTAAAGGTCTGTGATACGAAGGGTTAGGCTGAATCAGTTTCTCACTCATCTGCGCCGAGTAAGGACCAGAAAAGAACTTGCCTGTCCAACTCGCATGGTGCCTGAAGCACGGTTACCAGCGTAGTGAGGTACATTGGGAGCGGCCGGGTGGAACAACCTGTTTTTCCAAAGGCCAGAAGAACGATGTCAATACACCTGTCAAACGTGACCCATGTAGGAGGTCATGATCGAGGTGGAAGCGATAAAACGCAACTGGTGAATCCCATGTCCGACATATGTCTTGTTCGTCGAGAACCCTCGCTTGCTCGCGATCAACTCGATCGTCTTGCCGAGGTCCTGATACTGGAATCCAGGTCGACACAGTCGAATCGCTTCGTCGAGACATTCACGGGCACACGCGATTACATCGAGGTTCGTCTGCGAAACCGTACTTCCAACCGGGTCTGCGATCATGATCGTGCGATTGTTGATGCTCTTCATCGTCAGGTTTTGCCGGCGGGATGTATCAGATGGTCCATAGAAGGGGACTGACAAGTAGCGTTGATATCTCCATGGAATCCACCATGGTACAAGGTTACATCGAGATTGACGATGTCACCCTCGACGAGTGGTCGAGCATCAGGAATACCTGCGAGAGAACCGCCCAGACGCAAGGGACCGTGTCAGGCAGAGAGAAGGGGAGCAGCTCGGGTCGAGTTGAAGGCACGAACCGTGACAGATAACCTCGTTGACACTCGTGCAGACACTCCTCGGGAATTTGTGGTACCCGAGCGGACTCGGGTACGAATCGCGCTTGATACATTCTTCATGCACAATCTGATCAAGCTCGAGGGTCGTGATCCCCGGTCGGATCGCAGCAGCGGCAATATCGAGTACTTCGCGCGCGAGCTATCACGGATGCTGCAAGTCAGATCGCAAAGCAGTGAGAGAACCTTAGAGAACGACTCGGGCACTTACGCGACACACTTTGCGCATACCTTCGATCTCCTTGGCATTCAGAATCTTGCCGCTACGTTCGATCCGGTTTGCAATCTCTTCCGAGAATGATACACCGTTCACTGTCAGGAAATAAAGAGTAAAGGGCAAAACTCAATCAGTAGTATGTCTTTTTAAGGCGCGTCGATCGAAGCAGCCTCACCTTCGGTTGCATAGTCGGGTTTCGGAATGTGGTCTGGTACTTGTCGTTTTGCGACAGGATCCTTGACGGGCACAACCGCTCTCAAAGGCCCGGTGTAGGTAAACCTGCCGTCGAATGCGTCTTTTGCTGTGCACGTAAAAGGCTGAAGCAGTCAGTATCAATTCTCGAGGAGCTTGGAAGAAATCGGAGACGAACTGTTTTCGGGAAACTGGTAGTTGCCAGGCCCAGTCTTGACGTGCAGGAGCTTGTGAGTCTTCCCTGCATACAAGTTTTGAGGATTGTACCGCAGGGAGGATCAGTTGGACCTCTCGCGAGGGACATGACTCGATCACGAACAATTGTCACGGAAACAAGTTGGACTGCAAAACTGGGCTCCTGCAACCTTGAGGCTTCACGTTCGAGAGAGGGTCGAATCAGACGCGATCTGTGCTTGGCTCGTGGATGGGCAGCGCTCACTCACGCTTGGCACGTCGGACACGTGTTCTTGCGATCTGCAGGGTTGCCACACCCGCTCATGCACAGCGGTACGCCGGCGCTGGAAGTGGCAGAGGAACCCGACAATGCGGTCGCTCCGCCGGCATTAGGAGCCACACCATTCGTGGTCGTCGCCGGCACAGGCGTGGCGTCTCGAACTTGAGCAGTAATCATCTTCGACAGTGCCGGTTCGAGAGTCGATAGTGCCGGGTCGAGGGTCGAGAGGGACCGTAGAAGTGGTGAACGAGCGAGATTGACTGCGAACTTTAATATCGCACGTGCCTACGGACGAGGCCAAGCTTTTTTGCAGGGAAATCTTTCGACTCGCGCATCGCGACCCGAGACCGCTGCGAGTAGATCAAAGCTTCTGGAATACCGTAAAGTCCATTACACGATGCGGTCCGACCGTTCCGAAGGTCAATTGAGAGGTCCCCACATCCGTGCGCGGCGGATCGGAAGAGCCGGCTGCGGCCTGCGGGTCGTCATCCCGTTCGGCCGCTCTCAGATCCTCCCTCTTCCCGGCTCCATCGTAAGCCGTCGTCGCTCCACCCGAGCAGCTAGGAGAAGTCATGAGTCGTTCTCCATCCCCATGGGGGCAACGAGCACTCGGAGTCGCTCCAGCTTCCCCTTCAAATTTCTCCAGCTCCTCCGCACGCCCGCCATCTTCAAATTCCCTCGTCGAGTTGAACGAGCACTCCACCGCGAGCGCGTCGTCCAGCCAAAGCTCGCTCGTGCATTCGACCTCGCCCCCGTGCAAGCCTCAGCTGCCGCCCTCGCCCCGAACGGCCCAACCGATCACACCGTCGATCCTGCTAAATCCGCTTCCAGCCTCGGCTTCGAAATCCGCGTCACTTTTGGACCGCCTGCCGGGCAAGCGACGGACGAGCATCGTCGTCGAGGTGCACCATTCGCCTCCACCTGCCCACTTTTACCAGGACTTGGACCGGCACGCGGACGAGCAGGACGACGAAGACGAAGCGCGGGTTGGGAGATCTACCACTAGCTTCGCATCTGCGCTCTCTCAGCAACCCCAATCGTTTCACAGCAACATGTCTCCACCTCGACCAGACCTGTCAGGCCTGCGTTCGAGGTCGGCTTCCCCCATCTCGACTCCTCGCTCGTCGTCTCCCGCTCGACCGAATCCTGCACTAGACCAACCCACTACATCATCGTCGACTCTGAATAGCGCGGCACCGGCGAATGGCTCTCCGAACTCGGCGTTTGTTCCCCTCAGCTCGATCATGTCGAATCGATCTGCATCGTCCTCGAGCTCGAGAGGATCGTCGGGACAATGCATCCGGTTCGCACCTTTGCCTCCTGGGCGACGACCGAACCGCAGCAACTCGATCTCACTGGGTGTCGCATCGCGAGCCAAGATGATTAACGCGCAAGGCGGTCAACCTAACCTCCAGCAGGCTCGTTACGCAGGTTAGTTACACCCGCGCTCACTAGCGACTTTTGTGGATCCATTTTCGAGACTAGCCAGAGCTGAACCTGCATTACTTTGATTCTCGGTAGGTCCTCTGCAGTGGTATGAGGGTGGTGATTTGCCGGAAGACGTGTACACTTGGCGCGACGCACAACGCGGCCTGTCGAAAATCTGGAAAAAGGTCAACGGCGGCAAAGATTCGGAAGCGGCGGCGGCAGCAAAGAAGAACCGCAGCGCGTCTCTCTCGTCGACGACGAGTAGTGGCAGTGTCGATGAAGCACGGAGGATGGAACGCGAGGCGAAGAGTGGAGGGAACAAAGGAGAGGTTGAGCATGTCGAAGAGGCAGTCGTTGTACCGGAAGACTCGGACCGGATAGACGAAGAGGGAGAAGAGGACCTCGACACGGAGAGCGAGTTCACGTCACCTCGAACCCCGCCAGAAGGTTCGGCGCTTGGCCTGACGAATGTCGGTATCGACGATGTCGAGCTTGAGAAAGAGCGTCGACGCCGCGAGAAGGGCAAAGGGAAGCAGGTTGACCACCACGTCGACGAGGTCAACTCGCGATTCCAGATGGCGTGAGGATTTGCACGTGTCCGTATAGTTGTCAGTACTTATGTTGTCGATTCACCCTATTTTTCGAGCGGGGGATCCGTTTGTAACGTTCAGGGTTCAGCCCGAAGATATCGTTCAAAACTGCCCGTCTTGTTGTACTCGGTACCCTGTCAAACGCGTGTGCCAGTGCACGGGTCGAAAACTCAGCGCAATGCGGGGCCCGTGCGAGATAATATTATTCGACCACCTCAGATCGGATCGCGCTGCAAGGTCTCTGTCATGGCAAATTTGAGAGCAGCTGTGAGCTACGAGTGATTGTTTGGCACACATGCCTCGCCGTGCGCGACTGTGTCTGCCGATCGTTACTCGCGGGTCTCTGTGTAATCGTAATTTGGAATCAACATTCGGGACAATATTAATTCGCTGCAGTCGAATATTATTACGAGGTATTATTGCCTTCCTCCCGCTCGCACGACTCTAGGGCAGGGATGGCGCAGTCGCCCCCGCTGTCAGACGCTTCGACCTTGCAGCCCATCATCAAGCGATCGCTTTCACCCTCGTCAGCCGTGTCGAACTCGGCGCTGAAATCACCGCAATTCTCTCCGACTCCTGCCTCGCCCAGCGTGCACCAGGTCGCTCCTGGTGCAGGCAATCAATCATCGTACTTCTCTCAACACCACTCGGGATCGATCGCGACTCCGATGGCGTTAACGGGCGCTGACAGAGGATCGAAGGAGCCCTCGACGACGTCAGGCATCTCCCCGACGCCTCCCCCGCCGACCCCGGGCATCCTGTTGAACAAGCACGACTCGACGACGATCCGAGAGCGTCCGAACTCGCCTCCTGTCCCTCACGTAGTTCCCGAGCCGCTCTTGCGAGTCGCTTCTCCAGCCGAGTCAGCCGACAGCGGCTTCTCGTCCGATGGCGTGCGCTCGCCTCCTCCCGCTCTAGGATCTCTCGTACAGACCGCATCTCCGTCTGGAGCGGGTACCAAGCCAGCGCTCGATTCGCTCGTCACGACCGACATCAAGCGCGCTCTGTCGCCTCCCTCGCCCCACTGTCACTTTGCTCCGCTGCCCAAGCCCGAAGAACGACCGCAATCGAGGAGGAGTTCGATTGTCAGTGGACGGGTGAAACCCTTCGTGCCGAGGCCGCCAGAACGCAGCGACACCATGTCGACAACGGGTCAGTAGATTCACATTCTCCCCTGCATGTGCCCCCGACTTGCGCTGATCTAGTGCGTTATCGATTAGGCGACGAAGAAGCGATCTCTCCTGGCGAATACACGCCGTCGCTGTTGCCTCACGGGCAGCAGCACTCGTTCTACTCACCCACAAGTCCGTCCTCGACTTCAGAACACTTTTCGGCTCTGTCCCAGCGACTCTCGTCTTCGCTCACGTTCGCAGCGCCCACTCCGCGTCACCCAGCGTCTCCTTCTCGACCGGCGTCACGCCGATCTTCCTCTTCGCGCCGTTCCCGCTCGCCTTCCCCACCCGGTTTGTCCCTGCGCGGTAGCGATCGAGGCGATCGACACTCGGCAGGGTCGAGGACGCACTCGCCGAACCTGTCGAGAAGGCCGTCGACGGATGCGCTCAGCTTACACTACATCGAAGCCGGTGCCGAAGGCAGTGGACGTGGGGTTAACCTCAGCCGACAGAACTCGCGAGCTGGATCGGATCGTGGATCGTCCGCCTCCGCCGCAGGAGGCGTATTCGATGAAGCGTTCACGTTGTCAGGAGTGCCCTCTGGAACTGGGATCCGAAGACCTCAATCGACCGAACGTCGGTCGACGTTCGATCCGACGACGCCAATGAACAAATCGCTCTCGAACTCGTCCTCGACCATGATGTCGTTGCACAACGGGAACGGCATGATGATGATTGACCGGGACAAGGAAGCCGATTTGCACCGGTTGATCGACAAGGCTCAACATGGCAACGTCGATGCCGAACGAGCGGTCAGTCCCGCGTTGCACGCGCAAGCGGTCAAACGAGAGCGCGAAGGTAGCGTCGGTCGCAGCAGGCAGGGCGAGCGGGAAGAGGTACAAGTCGTCGAGCTTGGACGAGCGGACGATCGAGCAGACGCAGAAGAGCTCGAAGAGGTGCAGGAGGAAGAGGAAGAAGGGATCGAAGAGGAGGAAGAGGACGAGGACGACGGAGATGAGGACGAAGAGGATGAAGAAGAAGGTGCTGTCCCATCCTATCCGGTTGGACTCTTCCTGCCTCCGCACATGACTGACGGTTTCTCGTACGCAGGCAATGGTGATTCGGAAGACGAAGAACCGGATCGCAGTCGAGAAGAGGATGACGATGATGACGACGAAGAGGAGGAAGAGCCCGCTGAAGAACGCAAGACGAGCAAGGGAGCTGCGGTCGAAGTGAGAGGCATTCCGTGTGGACCTGAAACCCCGAGACTCGCTCATTCTGACGCACAAACTTGTCGATTGACAGGTCGTTCGTTGGCATCGAGACGATCCAGCCCCTGATGCAACTCGATCGATTGCCGAAGACGCAATCGCGGAAGAAGAAGCTGAAGCCGAGACAGATGAACAGCACTCGCCGACAACTCCGACTGCGCACACGACACACTGAGGTTGTCCATATCCAGGGTACTGATTGCCTTCAGATCCGAAGTTGGCCGCCCGTCTGGGGTCTCACTTTTCTCTTGTCCATGTTTCTCATTTTTCTTCGTTCATTGTTTCGCGTATCCTTCTCGCTCGCTATCTGTACAACGTGCCCACTCTCTACGCTTTCATTGCTTGTAACGAACACGGTCAACCTCGTTCTCCGAAAGGTGGCTGGTGCCAAGCTCGCTTGCCCTCGCGAGTTTGGTGGCCCCGGAAAAGAGGCTGAATACCGAGAGGAGAAGAAAGAGTTTTTCTTGTCATGCGAACCGCTCGCTTTGTTGTTGCGAGCGTTGCGCGGATTCAGTGTCCGGGACAGACTAAAGGGAAAGCCTATAAAATGGGCAATTACAGTATTAAAGTCGCGTGTACTAGTAGCGCTGCGGAATACCCCGTTTTTTTGGCGTGCAACCGGCCTCGTCAGTTGTTCTCGGATTCTCGGTCGAAGCTATTTCTGGAGGGTTCATGTCGAACCGAGTGTCGCCTCCTGTTCGGACAGGCGATCATAACGACCCTCTCACGCGTAGAACCGGCAACGACTTGCGACCGCAGCTGAGCGTCTCGACAGGAACCGCATTCGCTTCCGCAACCGGCAAACCCGAACTCGATCTGTTTCCGCCGCACCTGACGAGCTCTTCTACCGACACGATCAAACCTGGTCACAGCCGACGGTGGGAAACCGCAACGCAATCTCCAAAGGGTTCATCAGACGTCACGAGCAATCCGAGGGGATCTTCGCACGGTCGCAGCTACTCGATGAACGAGCATCAGTACCGCACAGATCGAGATCGAACGACTCTCGTTGGAACCGACGTTGCAGCGGGATATCCGGCCTCGAACATGAGCGACTCGTTCTCTTCGGCCGGGTCCACCATGGGAGACTCGGTGGTCAGCGCTGCAACGACCGTCAGTGGTGCACAACTTGCCCGACGAAACAACACGGTTGGAGCGTCCAATTCGCGACTCGTGCGCCTCGAGAGGAACCGCGCGCGAATCGCATTGTCAGTCCCGGCATCTCCTCGAGTTTAACCCCCGCCTGATACGATGACACTGATTGACAAACTGTACTTGATTTTAGGCAAGGAGCAGGCCTCTCGGAGGAAGATCAAGAGTTTTACGTGCCGCCGTCTCCCGCTCGCTCGGGACCTTATGCAAACGTCCCTTGGTCAGATATCGGGCATGGATCTGGTCTCGATGATGACCAGGCATACACTTCCTTGGTTTCTCCCGCCGCGAGTACATTCGATCAGTACTCGCGGTCCTCCTACAACAACCACAGCGATGTCGTAGCAGCTGCCGCCTGGGCTCGTGCCGGAGCTACACCTCCTCAACCCGCACCCCATTCAGATACTTACAACGACAGCATGCAACACCGTGCGCAGCAGCAACAGGTCAACATGCCCGAACCAAAGAGGAGCTCGTTCGTCGTCCTGCGCGGTGGCAAAGGCGACCAGAAATTGACCGAGCGCCGAGCCGCAAACACCATGTCTCCTCCGCCCCCGAACGGCTCCGATTCTGGTAACACGCTCGATACGCAACACGATCAGACTCAAGCGATCGACATTGCCGTGACCGGTGGCACGTCTCAACTGCGCCACAAGAACAGCCTCAAGCCATTCCTCGATCAGGAGCAGGAAGAGCGAGAACTTGGAGGTCGTGCGGAAGAGGATTGGGAACGAGGTCTCATGGATGAGCGCAAAAGTGGTGCCGAGGGAGGTGCAGAGGGAGATATCGACTCACAGCATGCGTGGCTCCAGAGCGATCCCTATGCGACCCTCAAGACTCCTCCACTATCCGCGAGCTTCCCCTCGCAGCTCTCGTCCCCGTTTGGCGCATCCTCGCACTCTCGATCGTCAACTTTCCATGCACCCTCTCGAACACACACGGATCCGTGGTCAACGACTTCTCCTTCAGGCGGCAACATCAGCGCATTCGAAGAAGATGCAGCCCTTCGCCGACACCAGTCCTTGTCGTCGTTCCAATCCCGGAGTCGAACCAGCTCGCAAGTCCTGTCAACCTCACCCGGTTCGTCTTTCGGGCCATTCGCAAATGACAACCAGTCTCAGCTCGAACGCGCGCAATCTCTCACGACCGCGCCTACGCAACCCATCGGTTCTCTCGCGCTCAATTCAACTCCGGGCATTGCAGGCTTTGGTTCTCGCTCGAGATCGGGAACCTCGCCTGCACCGCTCACGCTGCACCACTCTCAGTCCCTTGGTCACGCCTCGGCCTCACAAAGGGCCGGGCTCAGTCACTCGAACTCGCTCGGCTCGAAAAAATCCTCAACGTCACTCTCCGGAAACAGTCACGCAGGAGGGTCCCTAAGTCCGTCGCTCGGAGTCGCTTTGGGAGGACTCAAGAGCCCCTGGAGTCCGACAGAGGCCGAGACGAAGCAACTCGGGTTGGGGCAAATCCCTGGTACCTCTGGGGGCTCGATCAGTCCGAACGGCTCGGGTAGTCTCAGCCGAGGTGGAAGTGGTAGCTCGCGCAGCAGTCAACCTGTCATTTCGAACGGAGGGATCCCGAACGAGGAAAGCACAAACCGCCTCGGAGAGCAACTCGGAGCGATGCACCTTGAAAAGGTCTCGCCATCGCCCGGTCTATCCCCGCATCAACAGCAACAGTCGTTCGCGCTTGCATCCGGCTCTTCCGGCGCTGGTCTCCCTCCTCACCAACAAACGGGTTCTGCTCGACGCCTCGCTCCTCTCGTGACCAATCCCGAAGCGCTGTCGCCGAATACACAGCACGCGTACCTCCCCAGACAAGGTCCTGCTTCCGCCTCTGCATTCGTTCCTCCGATCGGACATTCGCATCAGCCATTCTCGCGCGGAGGAGGGATGAGCGACATCAGTGAGCGCCCAGCAACCCTGAACGAAGTCGACGAAAGTGGATTCGCGCAGCCGACGCTCGCGCACACGCATGGGTCTCAATTGCTCCTACCTCATCAAGTGTACGGTGCAGCGATGCTGTCACAGCCTCCGAATGCCGCTGCCGATCCTGCGTCTTCGTTCCCGCCACCCTTGTACCCGCAGCATGCCTCGGCGTTCCCAGGAGGTTCTACTGCGGCCGACTGGTCTCGACAAAAGGATATGTTACTCGGGGGTGGTGGACCCGGATCGATCTCTGCTTCGACAATCGTTCCAGCAGGCGCTCTACCGTTCTCGACCTCGATCAATCCAACACTCCCACCGCAACACACGGTAGCGCCTGCCGAATGGAACTTGATGCAACAGCAACAAGCTCAAATCTCGTTACTCCAGTCTCAGATGGCTCAGGCTCTGAAAGCCATGGACGCCATCAAGGCGCAAACCGGACAGCAGAACCTGACGAACCATATGCGACAAGTCTCGATTCCGTCTGCAGACCAGGATGAAGTCGCCGAAACTCCGGTCGATGTCAATGGACTCGTACAGAAAAAGGGTTATAACCCGACTGTGTTTGATCTGAGACCGCAGAACGCGAGGTTCTTCGTGATCAAGTCGTACACAGAGGAGGACGTGCACAAGAGTCTCAAGTACGAGATCTGGGCGTCGACCGATCTCGGAAATAAGCGACTCGACAAGGCGTTCAGGGAAAGTGCCGACAAGGGCCCAATCTACCTCTTTTTCTCTGTCAATGCCAGGTACGTCTTTTGAGCCAAACCTTTCGGAGATGTAAAGTCGCTGATTCCGCTGAACTTCGAGTGTACAGTGGACATTTTGCGGGCATGGCGCAGATGTTGACCCCGGTCGACTACTCGCTCACTTCGAACGTTTGGGCTTCCGACAAATGGAAGGGTGTGCTCAAAGTACGGTGGATCTACATCAAAGATGTTCCTCTCAATGCTCTTCGCCACATTCGCCTCAACAACACTCCCGAGAACAAGCCAGTGTCAGTCAATTATCCTGTAGTGCTTCAAATCGTCAAGAACTCTAACTCATTCATGCCACACGGCATTGCAGTACGTCTTCACGAGACACGCAAGAAGTGCCTTACGACGCTGGACTCGAAGTTCTCCGCATCATCGCAACGTACCAATCGCGAGCGTCCTTGCTACAAGATTTCGCATGGTACGAAGCGCAGCACCGACATGACAAATCCAGCGACGATGCAGGAACGACGACCGACGCGGTCGTACCTCCACGTCAGGCTCACTATGCGAGAAACGACCGCAACCAGCAGAACCACGCTACCTCTTCCTCGTCGACACCGGCATCGGTTCAGAACTCGAATGGGGTCGCTGCCGCAACAAGTGCGACGAGCTCCGGGTATGCGTCTCAAGCTCCTCCGCAAGCGTACCCTCAATTTGTGCCCCCGACTCCGCCCTACCAGCAGCATCCTGCCCGAGGATTCTCGCCGTCTCCTCAGCAGCAGCAGCAACAACAACAGCAACAACAGCGACAACCTTTTCGCAGCTTCTGGCAGCGAGGAAACGCATCGCAACCACCCCCGAGTGGGCATCGACCGCCAAGCGCTGGAAGTGGGTCGTCGCATTCACAGCGAGGTCCTTACGACGGCCAAGGAGTCGCCTTTTAATCCTCCCTCCTCATCCACAATACCTCGTATTTCTTGACCTCATCGCCGCACCTAAGGCTCTCGGCTATCTTTTCGATCGCGAGCCATGTACCTAGCTACCTCTTCGACTTCCGGTCTCAATGTCCATTGATGTTTCCCTCTTTCCATCTCACTCTCGCAAGTCTCAGCTTGATCAGTCTTCTTCCGCTGTTCCACCCACAGACCCTGCCCTACTAAAAAGGTTCCTTTCCCGAAATTTTCTTTATTTTCCACGCGCCGCGCACGAGCTGTACAATCCGTCTCTCCTCCATTTCTTGCTTGTATACCTCATCTTTACTCGGTCTTGCTCCTTCAGCTTGTACCCGGGGCTGTGAAGTCTCTTGACTATATTGCTTTTCTCGTCTTCTCGGTGTACAAAGTTGCATCTGAAGAAACAATTCTAATCTACTTGCATGAAACGTCCTTCGAGGGTCTTAACGATAGTGTTCTGATTCTCGAAGCCAATTCATCCGACCAGTAGGGACGAATCGGCCTCGTTTCAAGAAATGCCCTGCTTCTTTATCGGACAAAAGGGAGAGTAAACCTTCGAATGCGAGTGCCGCAACGGTCGCAAATCCGACGAGGTAACTGTCGAGAGTTTCCACCGATCGCTGTCAGTGCCTGAGCCGATATCACGGGAGAAGGATGTTTCGAGCTCACGATTGAGCCAAGCGCAATTTGGCTTCTCTCAATACGCAACTCGTGCTTGCGTACGTCCCGTTCGAATCGACGCGCGTGCATGTCTCGAGTACGCGACCGATTCCACAGCAGGTCCAGTACAGGAATAGGACGAGGTTGGCGACGAGGCAGATTTCGAGGCTTAGCGGGTACCGCCTTGGTCTTTCCCAGCTGCGCTCTGGCACGTTCGATCGGGTCCAGGTTGAGGAAAGCGTGTGAGTTACAAAGAACAGCAATAGGAAGAATTGCAACAGCTGTTTGTATCAGGTCCAATTGAACCAATTGTCAGATATCGACCCGAGAACGCGAGGTTCTGTCGAGTCGCGCTCGCCACACAAGGCGATTAGAAACGAATTGTGCGTACCGAGAACTCTGATAGTTCGAGCGTTCTACCCCTCACCCACAACGCGACATTGACACCCGTAAGTCCAACTGACCAGTATCGCGCTGCAGCCCTCTTGTTCGAATCCTTGCTAGCGGTTCGCGATGTTGAACCTGCGCACTTGGAACGCTTTGATGATCCCGACTGACGACCCTGTGCTGAGCTTCGAGTCGTGACGCTGTCTGACATGCTGGGCAGAGGATGAAGTGGGACGCTCATCTTGCTGCGGACGAACGTCGGCTGCCGCAGAGCCGGCCGAAGACTGCACGTGACGCGTGCTTAGCGCGTTTTTGCGTTTTCCCATCCCAACCCTCAGGTCGACTCGAGATCATCGACTTTTGGTTCGTCGTCCCACAAAGAGGGGTATCAGACAAGTACGGCAAAAAGACTCTGCCCCAATGTGAAGTCAGCGAAGCGTTCCAGCGCTTGCAGTTTGCACGATCCACGAAACTCTATGCTGGTGATCTAGGGATAGTAGAAACATCTATAAACATGTATGTATAGGAATGAACAGGGTGTGAAGAACTAAGACTGAAAGATGCGAGGCCTCTTTCGAGCTTGTTCCCATTGTTGGCGATCGAAGGAGGATCTTAGACTCGCTCGAGCCGGACCCTCCTCCATCAATGGATAGTCCGACAGGCCAGCTTCGAGGGATCTCAAGTCGTACAGAACCGAGAACGTCTTGAGCGAAGTGGCAGAGAGTGCGGGGTCATTGCAGGTGTGGTGGAAAATGGCGAGAGATGGCGATAGTCGATCGATCGAAGCTGTACAAGGTGTAGGAGTCAGATGAGCGACACCACGCGACACGAATGGAGACACTGCAAGGGACGCACAAATGTAATAGACCAGCTTTTCCGAGCCTTCCTTGATCTTGGGCCTCGCGGGTAAATACGGCTCGTGTGCATCCCACGAGTGTTCAGCTGCGCCGAGATCCTCGTCGCGCAGCGGTTGATGATACAACGTGACGGCATAGCCAAGAACAACCTCAACCGCGCCCGAGTCGAACACGAAGCGTCGCAGAAAGTTTGGACCACCGAGAATCGACGCCGCTCGAGAGAATAGGGTAATCGCTGCGATGGGCTCGCGTCCTGGTATCAAGGTGAGCCAGCTCGTCCAATGACTAGAGGACAATGGGGCGTCATTCATGCCTCAAACCCGACCAAGAATGCAGGAGAACGTACTGTAGGGTCATGAATGGAGTTCTCCCGCTAGTTAGGTAGCCCGTCGCATCGCCACGAATATCCACTGAAGCGTGATTTGGTCAATACACGAGCATTGGAAGTGGCGGACGAGACACTCACTTTGGCGCATAGAGGGAACTTCTTCGACCAGGCTCTCAAGGGGGATGTCTCGAGTGAAAGCAGCACAGTGAGACTATCCTGGTGGTTAGTGCTTGCCGAATTGACGTTCTGAGGACTGCAAAACTAGCGCTCACCATGATGCCGTCGCCGCCAAACACGTCCGAGAATCGCTCAGCGCAACGGTCCAATGCTATCAGCAGCGACGAGTCAGTCGTGACGCATCCTCGTCATGGTTTCGACTGACTCACTTGACTGCATTTTGCGCACGAGTCCCCTCGAAAGGACGACACCGGCGCCTCCGAACCCAATCTTGCCAAAGGTCTCAAGTGTTCCTTGAGTCTCTGAAAACGATCCGAAATAGTGATCTTCGCGACTGTCGTAAGCCGAGAGCATCGTTCGCAACATCCCGATGTCACTCCACCAGGTATCGTCGTCTTGAAACACGAACCACTCGACGAGGTTGGAATCGGGGTGTTCGAACCTGGTGCGCTCACTCTCGATCCAAGCGTCTCGAATCAATCCGAGTACTCGCATTTCGTACCGCTGTCCCACTTTCGACGAAGTTTGCATTTTGCACGCGAGACCTTGTTGTCGGAAGAGAGCGTTAGCTCGGGTGGTTTCTGCGCCGGTACCTCCTCCTTGAGCGTCCGTAACGATGCAGCCTGGTGCCCGCGACTTGTCATTGCTGACTCGAATTGACGACATGAAGTGTTTCCAAACTGGGGCGAAAGTGACTGCGCGTTCGGGAGTCGTCGAAATCGCGAAGAAGACGTGAGGCGAATTGCGAGTGATGCGAGGCTTTGAAACGAGGGGCAAGGTATGAGTCGAAGGAGTCAAGCATGGTTCTGTCAATTCGACCGGATCGAGGCGAGCAGGTTGAGACGAGTTGTCGAACATTGCGAGGATGTTGGCGCGACTCAATTCCGGATGGAACGAGTCGCTGAGAATCGTGTTCTCGGGGGTCAAAGCGACATCGTGGTCGAGAGATTCGGGCTCGATCCGAATTGCGAGTCGGCGTTGTTCGTCTTCCGGGGCGAGAGGCGTGAACAAGCCTCGAGCTTCGCAAACCGAATCGAACTTGGTGGCCTCGTATCCTAGTACGATCCCGAGATGTCTGGAGTAGCTCACAGCGCAAATTGTCAACGTCGTGGCGACCAAGAGCTTGAACCATCGACTCTGACAGCGTCCGTGCGAGAGAGGCTCTCCGGTCAACAGAGGGATCTGCGACGGTCGACGCGCTTTGTACAGTGGCGACGCATCAGGTGGTGACATATCTGTTCGTAACGATCTCGGCGAGTCAAAGTCGTGTCGTCAGAGTTGTCGTATCGAGCTTGAACCGCGCGAATCTCGTTTGACGATCTCCTCCTCCTCTTCGAGTCTCGCGATCCTTGAAAGAATGGGTCAAGAACCAACCTGCAAGAGGCTGCATCGAACATACTGTAACGTCTAGCGCTCATTTGGCACTAGTCTCAACGGCAGCCTGACGATCATGTCTGCGCGCACAAAGGGGGACCGGCCGCGCTGGGAAAAAAAATTCCGCCCCGCGCTCGAGACTAGTGCAAAACGCGCTCTAAGAAACGGTTTTCAACGTTGACGCGCGCCATCAACGCGTGTAATCCGAGATATGCAGAGGTTGACAAAGCACTGACGTTATTTACATGGCATGTTTAGTGTCTTTATGATCGAGAAGACAGCACATGGGTAGGGGGGCTAGCGAACAGCTGTCTGGCATACATGATAGCAAGCGAAATGGATAGCGACTCGAGAGGAACATGATATCTCGAAAATTCTGAGACAAAGGAAGAGCTTGGCAAGAACTCGGCGGGGACTCCCACGCCGCCACACTTGACGACTTCTCGAAGTCGATAGGCAGTTCGCACAGCTGCTATACCAAATTCTCTTTTGATCGATCGAATTTAATCTACCATAGGGGATGTTTTGTCTTAACATGGGGCCTTACAAAAAGTCACGAGATAAGCAGCCGGAACACGAGGCAGCACTGCATAAGCCAACTAGAAGATGATACGACGGATAAGATAAGAATGCCAGCTAAGCGTAATGCTCTAAGCTCGGAACTATCTCGCCTTCTTGAGACGACGGGCATGATTCACGCCGGCGGCAACCTCTGCTTCTTTCTTGAACTTGGAGTGCCCGCAGCTCACGAACTCGCCGTCGACATACAATTTGGCATGCCATCCCTTGGCTGGATCGAGCGTGTCGAAAAGAAACTTGGCTTGGTCTCCACGTTGTGGCTCGTCGTCACAGAGGCTACATTCCCACCTGGCAATATGTTCTAGACCGCGCAATCATGAGTACATGAGTCGCAAGACAAATCTTTGGACGACATGGCCTGGAAGAGCTCACTGGCTTTCTTGAGTCGTCGGTGCTCGAGTCTCATCACCTCCTGCTCGACTTTGCGCAGCTTGAGCCCGTCCTTCGTCTCACGCATTGACGTCCATACATCCTCGTGGAAAACCCCTTTGAGCCATTCGTCCAGAGTAGTAGATTTCCGTTCTCGATCTTCGAATTCGATGAGTCCCCCAATGTGCGCCTCGAACAGGTCTGCAGCGATCGACTGCTTGAGGCGCATGTTCGTCACAGCGTCGAATTCGAGGCGAGAAGGAAGGTTGTAATGAAGCGCAAGCCACGAGATCGTGTCGTTGCGCACGAGACGTTCCCGTAGATCCTGTCCGGGCCTGTCAGCTTCGCGCTCTCTCTTCCCTCGAGAACGAGATCGAGGAGCGACAGAGCTTACAAAGAGCGGTCCAGTAGGTAGGTCAGGATAGAGCTGCCTCAAAATGCGGCTGACTGCCGACGTCAGGTAAGCATCTCCAATCCCTTCCAACAGTTCGTAAGTATCGAGAGTGGCCCCGTAGCGCGGCGGAAGCTCTGTGGATGTCAGGTAATATTGATAGGCTACAGTCTTGTGTCGGACTGCCAGCCTGGCGATCTCTGAATGGGGAATTTCTGGCAAGGGGGGCAGTGCTGACGGGTTGAACGGCATGCATGGGTCGGTCCAGTCTGCAGGCGCTCCGAGCTCCGTCCTGAACGTCGCCGAGTTCAAGAAGGAGGGCGCGTGGGCAATGATTGGCTCCGCTCGAGGTTGGGGAGGTGCCATGAGAGGAGCGGTTGGAGGAGGCGGTGTACCTTCGCTGGCCTCGGATTGGTCCTTGCTCGGCTGCATGCAACTCGATGGACGCATATAGTAATGGCCTGGAAGGGTATAGGCTTGTACCACGGGAAAGCAAGGAATCAACCAATGCAGGGAGGGCGGCTCGATTACCCGGCACGTGACATTCCTCGTTTCCGACCTGAAAACTCTACCCCTACTCTCTAGCCTCTACGACCTTCCCACGTCATCAGAGGTATCCGCTCCCTAGCAATCGATGGACAGCGTTTCTTCACCGTACGTGTCGACTCGATGCCACGCGTCTATGACGACTCTCGTCTTCCCGGACTCAGCCATTCCGCGCCAGTCCCAGGTTCACCTCGCTCCGATCACCGTCTTTCTCGATCACGACCAGTTGGCGGTGATTCGAGCTTGCGAGAGGTATTCCAAGAATGGAGGTTCGAGCGCAACCGAAAAAAAAAATGTCGGCTTCTTTCTGGAGCCGGTGGGCGACTCGGTCAAGTGGGGCGCCTGTCCCTCTCTCCACCCTCTCCCTCGTCTCCCTCACTCCTCTCGACAACGCACTCTGACTCCTCTCGCTCATCAATATGTCAACTTCGTCTCGGCGGGCATGTTCGCTCTTCAGTCGTGCGGATGGTTACGTGTTTGGGTACAAAGTCCTCTCGCGCGAACTCGTGCCTCACCGCACTCCACTCGTCCTCGTAACTGGGTGAGCATATCTGGATTCCATTCCCGGGCGATCTCCCTATTGGGCTGATGGTTCTCTGTACTCGATTGTTCAGGCTGAGTGCAGTTGGGTTGATCGATTGGTTTCCCCTCGCCTCGCTCTTGGCAAAGGAGCGACCAGGTACCGCCCTATCGAACCATACGCCGCGGTTGCTCGAGATCTGACCGCAGTCGTTCATGTCTCGATAGTGCTCGTATTTGACAATCGAGGAATCGGAAGTTCGACAATCCCGCACAAACGCAAGGATGAACCCTACACGATCGAGGACATGGCTCAAGATGTTGTCGAGCTCGTGAAACATCTCGGTTGGAACAGAATCGACATCCTCGGGTTCTCAATGGGAGGCGAGTAGCTTCTTTGTTTTCTCGAGAAAGACCTCCTAGGCTGATCCCATAACGGGTGGAGCAGGCATGATTGTACAGCAATTGCTTACCAACGAGAAAAGGTTGCCATTCAGAATCGAACACGTCGTCTTGACTGCAACTTCCGCGTATTTCCTGTTTCTCGACGTGACCTCCGTACTGCTTCAAAGACACTGATCTCTGCGTCGATCTTTGATCTGCCGCAGCAAACGAGCTCATTCGGACTTGCTGAAAGCGATTCCGCAACCGCAAGATGGCGCTCGCGAAGGGGGTGGCGAAATGACGCGAGAGGCGAAACGGAAACTTGTTGAACCTTTTACCAACGTACGAAATGTCAAGATCTTTGACGGCGATTACACCATCAGACTGATCCCCGAGAGTTCTTGCTCTTCCCACAGGTCAATTATTCCCCCGACTTTATCAAGAATCCCAAAGTCAGTTGAATCCATTTGCAAAACTCGACGTGCTATGGTTGACCTAGTTCGTCTCCTTTCATACAGAACCGACCACTGCTTGATCGCCGGATAGACGAGTCGATAGACTCGAGACGACCTGCGAGAACTGTTCGTAAGTCTTCTGCCATCAATTCCTCTTGACCATGTGTTCAAAAGAAACGGAACGTCCTGACATCGCTGGATCCACTATCGCGCAGAGCAACAAGTAGGAGTGGCACGCAGATTCCCTTCCATAAAAGAGGCGAGAAGAAAGACCCGCTCGGACTAACTCGAGACTCGTGTCGGTCAGATCGCTGGGTACGATGTTCGCAAGAAACTGGGATCAATCCCTTCACATGTGCCCGTTCTCGTTCTGCATGGGACTCTTGACCGTGAGTCTCTCTCGAATGAGTCAGAACTAGCCCCCAGCGTCATTCCGCAAGGACTGACGAAAAATGAAAAACCTTCCTGACGTCGCTCGGATCAGGCTCGGTGTACTACACGGAAGCAAAATACATCTTGGAAGGAATTCGACACGCCAAATTGCTGACATTCGAAGGAGTGGGTCACATGTGAGCCGGGAATTACATCCTCCGTCTCCTATTCAAGGGACTCCGCTCATCCAACCCTTGATCGTACGCGCGCGCCGTAGGTGGTACGACTACTACACTCCCGAGTACTGGGTTCGGCTCCTGAGTGTGTTTCTGAATGATCCGCGTGGTGGCGATGTGAGCGCTTTGGTCCCGCCCGCTGTTCCCTCCCACGCCCGACTGTAACGATTTCTATTTGCATATGTCCATACTATTCCTCTGTCATCTCTCCCGTCCCGTTAAGGGAGAGCACCTCCCGCCGCTTCGTATTCGAATGGACTTTTCGCTTTGATCGCGAGCGCGTGGAGTCCTGCAGCAAATTCTTCCTTGAGGGTATCGTTCACGAGTCGGTGCCTTTGAATCGCACGCTGTTCGCAAGGAGCCTCGAAAATCTCAGTTCCCCTGGACTGGATTATGACAAAGAGAAGAGAAAACCTACGAGTCCTTCAAACTTGTCACTCACGATCTCGACAGTAAAATGAGATTCGCCGTCACCACCTCCAACAGCACGCATCGGAGCGTGATGCCGGTGTTTTGACGAATCGTTGGTGATCTCGAGCACGACCGGGGACAGTGCTGCTTGCAACTGTTGAGCGAGAGCAAGAGGTTGGTCCAAGATCTCGACGCGCGCTGAGAGACGATAGGATAGACGAGAGATTTGCTCACTTTGGTCTGGATAGACCGTTCGACGGGTCCAGCGGAAGCGACGGGTCGAGACATGACGATTGATCGAACCAAAGAGCGGGACCAGGAAGAGGTCTTTAGTCGCGCGAGCATTCGAGGATCCGGATTCGAGGAGCTCCTTGAGGGTCGCAATCGACAGAAAGTCGAGCTAGTCGGGAAACAATCAGGAAGAGGGCGAGGTGGGATCCCGCGGACCGTCGAATCGCATCTCTCGCGGCGGTCTTTAGCGGCGACTACAACCTTCGCAACCTTGAACGACGACTTTCGACGTGTCCTCGTCGATCAACGACGACGTTCAGACCCTCGCAACGCCCCGCGGTGACGAACTTGAATCGCCCGAGTGTACCGCTCCGCAACTCTCAAATTCTTGTCGCTCTCTTTGTCCCAATCGCACTTCCGACCATCCGTCGTTTGCGCTAGCGAGTGTCGGACGTCTTTTTGTACGTCGCGCAACCGTCGATCGCAGCCCTGAGAACTCTGCAAGTCGAGAATGGATTGGTCCGCCTCCGCTTCCGCCGGTAGAACTTCGACCGGTATGCAAATGCGAGGTCAGTTGCTGGCCGTCCGTGATCTGACCGTCGACCAAAGATCTGCGTTCGACGTGCTGTCGTTGCGGTCGAGTGGCTTCGAGTCGAGGCTCAATTCCGTTTCTTTGACCCGGGGTCCCTGACGCTGTTCTCGTCCCTCCTTTATGCATCATCCGCGAAACCCTTCAGAACGACGCACACGCGAAAGCTCCTATCACCCCATGGCATCCGATTCAGAAGATGGAGGCGTCTCGGATGGCGATCCTCCGTTCTATGCCGGAGGCGTGTCGCACTCGACGATCGCAAGCTCTGTCTCGGGTCCAGCAAGTAGTCACAGCTTGTACCCTGCACGCAGTACGACCAACGTCGACTCTCTTGCTGGGACAACCAGCGCACCGGTCCCGGGGCTCGTGAGTTTGCCCATCAAGAAACCTGGCGGCACGAAAAGGAACTTCGAAGAACTCGAAGACATTGTCTTTTCGAACCCAAAATCGTTCGCAAGTTTGGCTTTCGCAATCGCAGGGTACGTGGATTGTTCGGTTATTTTGTTCGGCGACGAGTACCGAATAAGACGACTCATATGGGAATCATGTACGCTCAGGTCCCGCGGAGTGACTCTTGTCGTTTCGGACGACCGCACTCACAAAGTCAGTTCCGCCTACATGCACATCACGTGCGCGTACCGCAAATCAGGTTGCCCATTCATCCTCAAGCTCACGAAAGCGAAAGAGGGAGGTTGGATCCTCAGAGGTGCGTTCCCACAAAGGTCGGGGTCTCTTGTTCATATCTGGACTTTGACACGCAAAAATCCCTTCTTAGGGCGTTCTGTTGATATCAAGCAGCGATCAGTCTACCGCTGTCGACATCCGGCCGGCGCCGTTCCGGAGATTATTCCCGCACCCACGATTGCCGGCCAGCCGTATTACGCCGCATCGCCGTCGTCGAGTCAGTCGCACTCACAACCACCATCGACGGTTCCTACTCCAGTCGCGCCTCGATCGAAACCAAACGCTGCCACCACGCGGATAGCGTCGGGAGTCCACGGCGATCGGGATGGATCCGAACAGTACGAGCCGGCTGCGAGCACTGCGGCGACGACGGGCGCAAAAGCATCACCGCGGTCTCGACCTGCTGCACCGGGAGCGCCTCCTGTCGGTGGCTACTTTGGGAACACAGCAGGAACCGCGAGTCCAGCGTCTCGCTTGACCCCAATGACCACTGGAGGAGCAGGCGGAGGATCTGCGAATGGGACTATTGTGCCAGGATCAGCAGAACGAGCGCTCGCACCCCCATTCGAGCCTTCCCCCTTTGAGCGCTCTTTGCAGCTTCAATCCAAGATCGTACCGGTGCTCAAGAGCGAAGAGCCTTCGACGACATCAAGAACGAATGGAGTCCCAGGTTGGAGAGTAGCGCGCGACCACAGTCTCTTCGAATCCGATGACGACGATGACGGCGACGAGAACGATCAGGCTGAACGGTCAGGGGCTCGGTCTCGAAGGCACCGAGACGATTCGCTGCTCTCGACTGTACCCATCATTGCAAGGTCCGATCCAAAGAGCTTGCACGATTGGACTCGACTCCTCCGAATCTTGAGCGATCCTGCAACATCTTCCCCTCATGTCGACACTTCGACGGCACATGCTTCGATCGACCCCATTCCGGATCTGGTCCCCCTTGCAAAGGTGCTCGCACACGCGTACATGTCGGTGACCCCAGGTCAATTTTACGCAGCGCACACGACCGCCGCGATGCGTCTCGAACTGCTCGAAGGGTTGCCGGTTGATCGAATCGGGGTGTGGAACAAGGTGTGGGCGAAGAAAGTGCTCATGACCCGAGAAGCTGGATTGCGTTGGCTCGAGATCGCACGGGTCTCGAACGACATGGACAGCGGTTCCGAAGAACCAGCACACAAGAAACGACGCAGACAGTTGACCGAGGAAGACCCTGGCTACGACGATCAAGAGGAGGACGGGATGCGCGACTATGCCACGAGATTGAGAGACAGGAGAAGGAGAAGGAGAAGGCTCAGGGGCGAGCGGTCGAGTTCAACGCCGGATTTTAGTTCAGGTCCTGATGAACCGGATCCGCGTAATCGCTGAATGGAATAGATAGCTTGCAAGTGCTTCATGCGTGTAGCTTGTACCTCGCAATAACTGGGTTTTACCGACCTTTTCGCCCACGCGCCATTCACAGCGAGATCGTCTCGAAAGTGCTTACCGACTGGCTCTCGCTTGGTGCGCGAGAGTCCGCGGGAGAGAGATATTCATCCGGCTCGTTGCGATTGGCAGGCAGGGCGCGCAATAGTTTGAGACACCTCGACCTCGCTTGCCGCATCTCCTCTCGCGCCCTCTTCCCCCGAGAATCCCGATCACCATGTCTGCTCTTGGACCTTCGCTCGCCTCGGCCGTCAAGAACTCGCGGGGACTGTACGGGTTCTTGAAGCCGTTGGCGGACAAGTACGCCCAACTCGCCGGATACAGGCAACACGGACTCAAGTACGACGACATCCTCATCGAGGAGAACGACGTCGTGCAAAAGGTGAGCCAAGTGCCTTTCAGATCTCGCCCGAGAAGGGCAGCATCAGCAAGCGGATAGTTGCGATCGGATGGCAAATCCACTTTGTCCACTGGCCCCATCCCGGCATCTCGAAGGCAATCCTGCCAGCCGCGGAAGAATCTGTACAGTGTCGAGGCTCCCTCGCATGCCTCTCAAGCTCTCGGCAGCGGTGCCGGAGAGTTCCGACCGGGGCCAGATCAGCCGCCGTCGCGCATCCATTCTCGCTCCCACGCGCTTGTCTACAAGAGGTCGCTGTTTTCATGACTGACACTACTGTCTGCAACCATTTCCTATCAGGCTCTCGGCCGTCTCCCCGAGCGTGAGGCGTACGACCGTGTCTACCGATTGAGGGTCGCTTCCCAGTGCGCCATCATGCACCAGGAGCTCCCCAAGGACCAACAGGTCAAGGCTTCCGAGGTCAGTGACCAACTCCGTTGCCGCAATGTTGAGGGATTGTCGAGAGACTGACCCTGATTTGCTTGTGTTTCCGCTTTCTCATCTTTCGCTCTCGCTCAACGCCTGCTGTCTCGACTTGAACCAATCCTCGCCGTCTCGACGTCCATTACATCTTGCACTATACGCCCCGTGCATCTCTTGATCTGAACGCGATTCGTATTGGCCGCACGCTGCATTGCTCCCCCCTCGCAGGACGTTCGCTACTTCAAGCCTTACGTCTCGGAGGTCGAGCAGGAGAACTCGGAGCGCGCCAAGTGGGACCACACCACCCGGGCTTAGAACCGTTATCCTCTGAACTACTCAAAATGTTTACGGAACGGCGTCTATCTGCGTGCTTCCTCCCCCTTTTTTCGCACTCTCCTTTCTTCTCCTCGCTTGTCTGTTTACTTCTTCGATTGCAACACACCAATATACTTTCTTCTTTCTCACTTGATGGGTTCTCCCAGAAATACACCTGGATTTTGATCAAACCCTTCGAAGCGCCGTATTGACGTAACGCGGAATAATTGCTCGGCATTCTCACTTTGCCTGATACTGCTCTCCTTTTCTCTCTCTCTCTCGCAAACCTGCTCTCTCGAATCAAAGCTTCAGTCATGCTCGCTCGTACTCTGCGCCCTTCGGCATTGTTGCGCTCCCAAATGAGCCGCCCATTCTCATCGACCAAGTCGACTTTGCTGCGGGCTACATTCCCTGCATTCGAAGCATCGAAAGTTGCGAACCAGCCTGCAAATGCAACTTTTACCGATATGGGCAAGTCGGCCAAGGAGGAAGTGCAGGGAGTCGGACAGGCGGTTGCGGAAGCGATTGCGGGCGCGAACGATGTCACGAGCCAAACCGCACCCAAGCAAGCCCTTGGAGCAGGAGGACTCGGGGAAGAGATTGTCAGTAACTCTAGCTCTTCTAGCAGTGACAGCACCTGTCCTGATTCGTCTCGATTGCAACGATCCAGTCGACGTTGAAAGATACGATCGTCGCGCAAGTTCCTCGACCCGCCATCACGTGGGGAGCTGCAGGGCTCTTGCCGTACGCCGGTACTGCTGCAGCTTCGATTCACTTTGCTCGTCAAGCCCACCTCGCTGACGAGGGACTGCGTGAGAAACGTTTCCCTTGATCTCCCCCTCCCCCGCACGCCGACGTCATCCTGATGATCTCGTCTCGATTGCACTTGCCAGCTGGCGCTCAATTCGATACCGAGACTGCGTTGGCACTCCTCGAACACACCAACTTGCTCCAGGTTCAATACGGCACGATCATCTTGTCCTTCCTGGGCGCGATCCACTGGGGATTCGAGGTAATTTCCTCACTTTGCTCTCCACCCTATCATTACAAGGACCGTTTTCGCTGACACTGATTGTGTGTGGCTCTCGTACTCGTGTGACGGCGCGTAGTGGGCAAAATATGGAGGTGAAAAGGGCAACCGGCGTTACATCCTCGGAATCGCACCTTTGCTCGCGGGATGGTCAACCTTGTTGCTCGCACCGAGTCAACTCGCGCTCGTAGGACAGTGGGCTGCGTTCTTTGGAGTGTGGTACGCCGATCAACAGACCACCTCGAAAGGCTGGGCACCGAGATGGTACTCGACTGTGAGCTCGAGTCTCTTGCTCTTTCTCTTCCCTTGAACCCTCCGATTTGACATCCTCTCGCTTGCAGTATCGATTCTGGCTCACTTCAGTTGTTGGAGGATCGATCCTAGTCACGCTCGCTGCGCAAGGGTACTACTCGGTCAACCCGACCCTGTCCAAAACTGAATCTCAACTTCAAAAGATCAAGGAGACCAAGCGACCTGGAGAAGGTGGAGTGCCCGAGTCAGTCCTTGTTCTTTTCTCCTCTTGACCTCCGCCTTACTTCGGAACGCTGACGAGCTGCGTACGGGTGGGTTTGAATACGCGGAATAGTGCCGAGGGCAAGGTTCACCTCGGAGACATGACGGCGCAGAAGCCCGAGGATGGAGGCGCGTACGTCCAGTTCATCAACGAGGAGAAGGAGCGCGAGAAGAAGCGAGAAGAAGAAGAAGAGGTAAGTCATCGGAACGTCAAACTTTTATCGCCACTTTGTTTGTAGCTGAATCTCGAGGTGTCGGTTGAACAGAAGAAGAAGGAAGAAGCGGCGGAGAAGAAGAAGCAAGCCAAGAAGGACGAGACAATCAAAGCAATCAAAGAAGCCGAGGACAAGTAGTGCGCGCGAATCCTGATTAGACACTTTCAAACTGTGCTTGGATCTCCTCGCACGACTGCCGGCTCCAACCGGTGATCTATCGTACATAGGTTGTTCTCTCCATTTCGCTCGCACGAGACAACCTCGGTATGTGCGCTTCTCTGTAGTCATAGTTCTCTCGTTTCACTAGACGAGACAACCTAGCTTCGTAACACGCTCTGTACCGCTTTTATCGCACGACCCAGTGTCACGTCGATCAAGCCGAACCCTCATATACCCACTTTTCGCTCGCGAGAGTGTGCTGGAGGACGCCCTCGGGGAACCAGAGAGCAATCTCCTTTTGAGCGCTGTAATCGCACGAAATTATCGGAGGTGAGCATGCCCGCATTCGAGAGGAGAGGGCAAACAGTTTCGAGACTTACGACTCGACGGCGTCGGATCCGTGGCAGACGTTGCGTCCGACATCGATGGCGTAGTCACCACGGACTGGAGGGGGAAAAAAGGAAAAGCAAAAAGGGTCAGCCACGGGTGTTTGTGCATGAAATCTCGAGCACTCGTGGATGAGGGAGCACCCGTGTAAGATGAACGAGGACAAGGGGGAAGAAACGACATACTGGTTCCCGGGGCCGAAGCGAGGGGGTTGGTCGCGCCGAGGATGACACGGCCGGTCTTGACGGCGTCCTTGCCCTCCCAGACCATGGCGACGACGGGTCCCGAAGCCATGTACGAGATGAGGCCCTTGAAGAAGCCCTTGCTCGAGAGGTCAGCGTAGTGCTTCTCGAGGTGCTCGGTGGTGGGCTTGGTCATCTTGAGGGCGGCGAGCTTGTATCCGCGCTTCTCGAAGCGGGAGATGATTTCACCAACGAGTCCTGTTCCGACACACATACCACGTACCCCCAAGTCAGTCGAGTCTGTGCAATAAATTGGAGGAGCCGATCCGGGGCAACAACGGACCACGCTGGACACCGTCGGGCCTGACGCACAAGGCAGCAAAGATTCGTCAGTTCCCCCGACCTGCATTCACATAACGGGATTCGAAAGAGGACTCACTTGATCATGATGTAGGTTTGCTCCATTGTGAGATTCTGTCAGAGCGGCACAAGTCGGCAATCGTCAGCGAGCCATTCCGGAAACTCGTGCTCCATGTGATATCTGCAGTTGTATGAATCGGCAGGGCTTGGATCCAGGGTGCGAGAGCTCCACGTCGAACGGTTCCGCGTCGATCAAATTTCCGTTTCCTGGTCGCGGCTCGTCACGCCCGTTCCCGATTCGTGGGTCTCCAAGCGAGTCGCGCGGCGCAAAGACGCAACGCTTGTGCACGGTGTGGGGCGAGAGCTCACAGTGGTGAAAGTGCTGGACGAGTAGCAAGATGAGGAGCAACCGAGACTCTGCTGCTGTCTTCGTTCTCGACACGCCAACACGCTTCCTATTCTCTCAATTCGCTCATGACTGCCATGCCGCTACTACCTGTTCCGAAGCATGTCTCGTGCCTGGCCAACAGCCGTGCCCATGAACGAGATCGAATCCTTTTACTTTTTTTATTTTTTTCTGTCCGGGTTTGGGCTCGCGGAAATCTTGCAGGCTCGCGCAAAATTTGGCCTTGTCGTGTATGCATACTGTGTCTGTGCAGAATTTCGTCCTGACCGAGAAAACAACGAGAGAAACGGCATTCACGATCGGAAACACTACAACAACAACCTATCGAAGGGTTTTTTTCTATCTTGTCATCACTGCTTGAAACTGTAATAGTGTCCAGCTTCTTGTACCAACCAATCGAGTTCGATACATGTAATCTCGCGCATGAACCGTTTCGTCGTTTCGACCACTTCGTGAAACACGACGTATTTCGTTTTCGGACTCCTCGTAAACATGATGGAACTCGGATGCACATGCAATACCTGTTGTCCCACGAATCGAATGTATGAGCGAAATCGAAACAGAGAACGAAACGAAGCGGAACAGTCGAGACTGACCGCGTTCTCTTTGATCGAGAGAAACGTCCCATCTCCATTCGGGTTCCACCTCGCCGCGTTCCGGAAATAGCCCGAACAGAGGCACCTGAGGACCTTCTCGAAATCTTGTCCACACGAGATCAATGGGATCGAGAACCTCTTGAGGTACTTTGAGAGTTGAGTTCGAATCGAGAGCGCTCTCGACAGCGCTCGAAAGTTCAATCGGTGCTAGAAGAGAACAACAGACGACATCAGTAGGTGTTCATCTCGGCAGACTTTCGAGTGCCCTGCGAGAGTTGACTGACCGTGTGACACCACTTTGACGATTTGCGCCCGTCTGGAATAACACACAAGCACTCCTTACTCCGTTAGTATCCAAACAGAGACATCAAAACGAGTGTATTGCGAAACTCACGTTTGACAAAAGCGTTGTAAGCGTTCAGGAGTGTCAGATGGTCACCTTCCTCGACCGTGAATTTTCTCCGTTCCAACTCTCCCCTGATGCCTCCCTCGTTTCCATCTTCGAGCACAAACACATTCTGCAGAAGAAATCGTGTTCGGTTAGCTAGGCGAAATATCATGTGTAATCACGGGAGGTGGACGACGTGAGGAGAGTCAGACTCGCTTGGACAGAAGTCATTGCTGCGATCGTCAAGATTTCGTCCGAGCAGCCGTACCTGTGAGAGTCGAGCAGCTACATGGGTGAAGGTATAGCAGATTAGCTTCCTCCCAATGCGAGAAAAAGCAAAGAGAGAGAAAGCATACGATTTTACTCATCATGGGATCGATCGGGACCTCGCTCATCATCTTGCCCAGCCCATCCGTCAGTTGACCCGTTTCAGGATCCAGCGCTCCCAAACAGCACAGGAATTCGAGCCCTCGTTCGAGCATGACACTGGAAGGTGCGGTCAACCAATCGAACCTCAATACGTTGTCGATCCCGAGACTTTTCAGTTGCAACAAGAGCAACGAGATGTCGGAACGGGTAATCTCGGGCGGAGTGGTCGGGAGTAACCGAGCGAGGGCCGAGTGAGGGAACAGTCGGAAACATTTTCCGGGAGAGGTTCGACCAGCTCGACCGGTTCGTTGTGCTAGAGACGCGTCAGAACAGGCTGTCGTTACGAGCGCGTCCATACCCGTAGCAGGATTGAACGATTTGAGCTGTCGAGTCGAGCGGGTAGAAACGCATGTCCATCAGCGACTGCGGAAAGGCGCTCGTGCAACAAAATATAGTCGAAACTAACCTTGACGAGACCCGAGTCGATCACGTACTTGATCCCCTCGATCGTGATACTCGCTTCGGCGACGTTAGTCGAGACGACGCATTTCCGGACCCCTCGCGGTGCCGGCTCAAACGCTTTCATCTGCAGCTCAGTCGACAGTCCCGAATGTAAAGCCATTGCTGCAAGTGGCGGTGACCCTTGAGGTAATCTGAGGTCGACGAGGTACGGGTCAGGAACAGTCCAGCGACGGAAGCAGTGTGGAGCGTACTGATGGAGATAATCCGAAATGAGCTGCAAACATCGGTCAATCTCTTCTCGCCCAGTCATAAACACGAGGATGTCTCCTTGCGGATGCTGGTGCTCCGGCGAGTCAGCTTCTGCGTAATAAAAAAGAACTGAGGATAAATTAAGCAATTCACCTTCAGATGCACGTCGAAAACGGTCTCGACCGCTTTGAGCACAATGTCGTTTGTGGGTTCGTTGAGGTAACAAATCTCGACCGGAAACGCTTTCCCTTCCAACCTCATCATCGTGGCGTCTTGAACGGGTTTTGGTTCCAGTTTTTCCTTCTTGTCGAATCTCGACCGTCTCTTGCGCGCGTTGTCTTCGGATGACGGAAGCGAGTGAGAGTTGTTGAAGTAGTCGACAAAGCTTTGCGCCTCGATCGTTGCGGAAGAGATGATGATCCTCAATTCAGGTCGGACTTTGCGAATTCTGGAGATAAGAAGTTCAGGAGTCAGCGAGGAGAGTCATACTCCGGCGGAGGAGCAAGAGCAGGGCGCGTACTTTTTTAGCACGCCGAGGAGCAAATCCGTGTAGGATGATCGTTCGTGGGCTTCGTCGACCATGATGACAGAATATCTGCACATATAACAAAGACATCAGCACGAGTCCTTTCGAAGTCAAGCAGAGCACGAAATTGTCACTCGCCTGGAGAGGAGCGGATCAAGCAGGATTTCGCGAAACAGCATGCCATCGGTCTGATACAAGATTTTTGTGTTTTCAGACTGCAACGATTCGAACCTGACATTGTAGCCAACCTATCAGATGGCGCTTGGTCAGCTTTACGTTGCTAGCCATGGAGAGAACAGCGAAACGAGCGCCAGACCTCGTCACCGAGGACAGCACCGAGTTCTTCGGCAACCCGTTGCGCAACACTGATAGCTGCAACCCTCCTCGGCTGCGTGATGCCAATCATTTTGCCGTGCTTGGCCCAGCCTGCTTCGTAGAGGAACTGGGGCAGCTGGGTCGACTTGCCCGTGCCCGTCGGAGACTGCAGTACGATCACGGCATGTTGTTCCAATGCGTAGAGGATGTTGTCGCCTGTTACTTCGACTGTCAACCTAGATGTCCCAACTACCGCTAGAGCGAGAGTACGAACGCTGTTTCGAGATCGGCAACCGGTTGCGGCGCTCCGACACGGCCAGATGGGACGTGACCCTGCCAGTGATGGCGCCACCTGCAGCTGCATCGTCACGGTCGATCGACGAACCCGGTGCGACCGTGCCCGGTTTCCAGAAGCTCATCTGCCGAGACGATGTTGAGCGAAAGATGCGAACGACTCGCACTGCTCTCACTCGCTCGCTTTTCTGTCTGCTCGTACGGGTGGTCAACCAGCAGACATGGCTTCACTCGGTAGTGCCCTCGCAAAGCGGTCTCGCGTCGTCTTCTCTGGGATTCAGCCGACAGGAGTTCCTCATGTCTGCTCCTTTCTCACCTCTCATTCACCTGCGGTCTCTGACTGACTCGTTCGCGACGACCAGATTGGGAACCACTTGGGAGCCTTGTCGAAATGGCAATCCCTCGTACAGGAACAACTGAACAAACCTCACGACGAGCCTCGAGATCGCTTGTTCTTCTCAGTCGTCGGCCTCCACGCCCTCACTGTGCCTCAAGTCAGTGATCCTCCTACTCCTATTCTTCGGTCATGTACGACAAAATATTGATGATTGTCTGGACCGATTTCAAGGACCCGAAAAAGCTGTTGCAAGAACGCACCGACATGTTTGCCGTCTTGCTCGCGCTCGGGTTGGGAGAGCAACCGGGAGTCGACGTGACTCTGTTCCACCAAGATATGGTTCCACAACACTCTGAACTCAGTTGGTACCTCAACTGCATCACTCCCGTCGGGAGACTCTTGAGGATGACATCGTGGAAAGTCAGTCTCTTTCCTCTTCTTCTCTTCCCCCGTTCAAGTAAAGTATCGCTGAACGTTCACTCCTGCGTCCTTGCGTGCGCAACAGAGCAAACTCGCGACACTGAGGAACGCCAACAGCGAAGACGAAGTCGACGACAGTTTGTTGCAGCTCGGTCTCTTGGCGTATCCCGTCTTGCAGACTGCCGACATCTTGCTCTACAAGTAGGAATTGCAGACCTCTCGCTATCACCCAGACTCGTACTGACGTCTTAATCGCGCTAGGACAACGCATGTACCAGTCGGAAACGACCAGACTCAGCATTTGGAGCTGTGTCGAGATTTGGCCGAATCGTTCAATCGACTCTACCCCGATACGTCCGTTCAGACAGACGTACATCGAAAGAAGAAACAACGCAAAAAGAACCAGAAAGGGGTGTTTGAATTGCCTCAGGTCATGCTCAGTAAGGGTTTATCTCCCCCGAAAAATCTAAAAGCAACAATCCTACCATTCGCTGGTGACAACCCCGAGACTGATGTTCAACACTCTCTCGCGCGCGATTGTCGGCAACAGCCGACTATCCTAGGATCCAATCGCTACGAAACCCATTGTCGAAAATGTCGAAATCGTCTCCGCATCCCAACTCGGTCATGTTCCTGACCGATTCCCCCTCGACCATCCGTTCCAAGCTCAAGAGCGCCGTGACCGACTCGATTGAAGGAGTCAGTTGGGACCCGGTCGAACGTCCCGGCATCTCAAACCTGTTGCAGATCCATTCGGGCTACTCGCACGAACCGATCGACGAGATTGTCAAAAGGTTCCCAGGAGGAACAGCTGGGAAAGGGATTCGAGAATTCAAGGAAGAGTTGACCGAGGTCGTCAGTGAAGGGTTGAGCGGGTTCCGGTCCGAGTACGAACGGATTCGACTCGAACACGGATGGGTACACGAGATGGAACGCAGAGGGGCAGAACGAGCTCGAATCGTCGCCGAAGAGACGATGCAACAGGTCCGGAGATGTGTCGGGACCGCTCCTCTGACTTAGAACATGATTGTAAGCGGCATGCCGTTCGAATCGATTTCCCCAGACTATGTACATTTTCAATTTCAAAAGTTAAAACCCCACGCGGAAATTTGGTGCTGCTTTCGGTCTCCTGATCTTTTGCTATCCTCTCTCCAAGCCGGACGACCACCTGCACGCATGTCTGCATCCGAATGGACTCCGTCGAGCTGGAGGCAGAAACCGATCGGACAAGCGGTCGAGTACCCAACTCCGACTCGTCGCCATGACGCCGAATCGGATCCGGATCCAGTCGTGTACCGCAAGAAGCTCGAACTGAATCAAGTCGTTGACAAGCTTGAACGATTGCCTCCGATCGTCAGTGCGGTTGAAGTGAGTGACCTCTGGCTCTGTCCCCCGTCATTCGGTTCTGTCCGCGCTAACTCCGCCCTCTCTGAATCCTCTCCTTTCTCCGTCTTCCTGGCATTTTTTATGTTCTGTTTAGATCGAGAAACTGAAACAGGAGCTTGCCAAAGTCGCCAAGGGCGAGGCGTTCTTGTTGCAAGGGGGCGACTGTGCAGGTTCGTGCTTTTCCTCTGCCGAAACCCTACTCCCTCCTTTGCTCGAAATTCTAGTGCTCATTCGTGATTCTGTTTTCATTTTACAGAACTGTTCGACTATGCGACTTCGGAGAAAATCGAACATCGCTTGTCTTTGCTTCTGTCCATGTCGCTCATTCTAATCTGTGAGAATTTATGCTCTGGGTCCGCTCGTACGAACTAGGAGGATAAGATCTGACGATATCAACATCTTAATCTTGAGTAGGGGGTCTCAAAGTACCGGTGGTCAGGCTAGCGAGGATGGGAGGTCAGTACGCAAAACCTCGCTCGAAACAGACCGAGATCGTCGAGGGCAAAGAGATCAACTCGTTCCGGTACGCAAATATGGCCTTTCTCTCGCCCAAGAGCAAGAGCGTCGTTCTGATAGGATTCTCCTTCTGCAGAGGCGACAATGTCAATGGAATTTCTCCCGACGATCGATTGCCAGACCCAGAACGACTCCTTCAGTCGTACTTTCACTCGGCATCGACAGTCAATCACGTACGGTCGCTATTGGCTTCTGGTTTCGCATCGCTGCCGCACAACTCGGGCGAGAACGTGCCGTGGTCGTTACCGCTCGAACATGTGCGCGATCCCGAATTGTTGAAGAGCTACGAAGCGATCGTCGGACAGTTGAGTCAGGCATTGGAATTTATGAGCGTCGTCGGAGGCAGATCAAACAACAAGGCCATGGGCGCATTGGAATCAGCAGAGATCTTCATGAGTCACGAGGTAAGAAGAATAGCACTCTTCCGCAGGATGGCATCAACTGATGTTTCTATGTCTTGCTGGGACACACAGGGCTTGATGCTCGAGTATGAGAGCGCTCTCACCCGCAAATGCGTCGTGCCAGCGTTCGCAAGGACGAGTCCTGACTCTCCTCAAACCGGGTACTACTGCACCTCGGCGTACGTCTCGGGTCTTCCTGCTCAAATTGATTTCGACTGTGGCATCGAGCAAACGGGGCACTTACTCGTTGCATTGCAGGCACTTCTTGTGGATCGGAGACCGCACCCGTGCCCTCACCGGAGCTCATGTCGAATTCTTCAGAGGATTGAGGAACCCGATCGGAATCAAAGTTGGACCTTCAATGAAGGCGGAGGAATTGATCGAGCTGTTGGAGATTGTCAACCCGACCAGAGAGGAAGGCAGGATCACTCTGATTGCGAGGTACGGGGCGAGTCTCGTCGAGGACTTGCTACCTGGGCATATCCAGGCGGTACAGCAATCAGGTCATCCTGGTAAAGATATAGTTTCCCCTTATTGGCTAAGGGCTCCAACTGACCGATTGGTTTCCGTTGTCTACAGTTGTCTGGATTTCGGATCCTATGCACGGCAACACTCAAACATCGTCGTTGCCACCATTCCACAAAACTCGACACATGTCTTCCCTCGTGTCCGAGCTCTTGTCGTCGCTCAAGATCCACCAGCAATTGGGCTCGAGATTGGGAGGAGTTCACCTCGAGTTGACAGGCGACATCACCGAGGACGGCTTGAGTGTCACCGAGTGCTTGGGAGGTAGCATGAGGCTCGAAGAAGAGAGTCTCGGGTTGAGGTTCGAGAGTCACTGTGACCCAAGGTTGAACTTTGAGCAATCTCTAGGTCAGTTTACTGGTTTCACTCCCCTTCCTGATTTCCCCTTCTCATCCACACATTGACTCGCTTTTTCGGCTACATAGATATTGCGTTCATGCTCTCGCAGGCGGGAGGCAAGTCGAGGGGCAGGTCGAACCAGGAAGACAACAAAATTCTCGAAGAGTTGGCTAGTCGTTCAAACAGCGTTCAGAGATAGTTCCTCGTTCTGGAACTGTCCTCTCTTTCGCTTCAACCACCTCTCTGCACAACTAGATTGTTATCATTCCCGACCAGCGCAATAATCGCAATGTATAGACTAGATTCCCCTCCAAATGACTCACATCGCTTACAGCGTTCTCTCACTCGCGTGCTGCGTCCTACGACAGACACATCCGCTCTTGTCATCACTACATCCAGCAAGAAGGGCTCGAGATGGCTAAAATCTTCATCCTGCTCAGCAGAGCGTCCTGTTTTTGCGCAGAAGTCAGCAGAACATGTCGATGATCTACCAAGCTTGGTCCGCTCGGACATGCTTCGAGTAGCTCGTATGACGTCAGTATGACATCTGGGGAGGGAGCAGGATCGATGACGAGCGAGAACCGTAGACGGGACGAGCGCAAACCTTGTTTTGACTGGCGCGCGAGTGGCGAACCCACAAGGCGTCATCTCCTCGATTCACCTTCTGTCGCCTACTCTTCATTGCGCATATTACTTGACACCCATGTATCGCTTCCACTATGAGCTCAACAAGCTCAACAAGAGATTTGCTTTGCTGCTACAACGCAGTTTCCCCTCGCCCTTCAAGTTATCGCCGGGGCGCCCTTTCCGAGCACCGGCCGCGAGGTGAGACGGTCGATTAACTGCATCTGAACCCCGCTGCCCTATATCATTGTGAAGGATGCGATCTAGGCTGCACTGTGCGTACTCAAAAACAGGAGAAGAGCTCAGCAGCGATGCAAATTTGTTGTTGCCTCCCCTTGTTTTGTCTTGGTCATAACATCATGCGCAATCGATAACAGAGAAACGCTCGAACTTTGCAGCATCTGCCCATCTTCGCCCACCGCGTATAATCCAACGGGAAAGGTACGCGCGGTGGCCGAGGAACGGCATATGCGCAAAGTTTGAGCGTTGCTCTTACATCGATTACGCACGATGTTACAATCACGACAGTCACCCGGGGACAACAACACATTCGCACAGGTGTTGAGCCCTTTTGCTGTCTTTGAGTAATTTCAAAGCAGCTTCGATCGTATCCTGCACCGTGTAATACGGGGAAGTGTGTGTCAGATCGTGGCAGGTGAGGACTATCCGATAGACAATCAGTTCCCATACTCCGATCTCTCACGTTGTACCCTTCTACGGCGATCCACAGCAAGAACTGTCATCTAAGAGGGATGCGAAACGTATCGACAATACCGACTTTGCGCCATGCGTCTATCAAGTGAGCTGCACGAGTCGTTACCGATTGGTTGTGCTGACGGCCTTGGGTGATTAAGCGAATGCAGTCACTGTTCAACCAGTCGAGCCGGAGACCGAAGAATACGCGAAACCAAACTTTCCGAGCTCTTCAAATGTTTGGAAACTGCTCGATTTCCCAGACTCGATAGCTCATGTGGGGTGGTGCCGGTTCCATGCTACATTCGACTTTCGACATCTGTTTCAACGTGGTTGCTGCACGAAATTTGGTCAATGTACTGTGTTCAGAGGAGGAGAAGAAAATCGGAGTTCTGGGCCAGATCGTCGAACACGATTTTTCCATCTGGACCTGAGCTCACTTCCGCGGCGGATGCCTCCCTTCAGCGTCGACCGACCGTTGCTCTACTGGCTCCTCATCGGCTCTTTAGATCCAGAAGGGATAAATCCGCCACGGAAGTGAGCTGAGTCTTAGACGAGAGAATCGCCTTTGATGATCTGAACGATAATCCCGGTCTTCTTCTCCTCCTTTGAATACGGCACATTGACCAAACCTCGTGCAGCAACTACGTTGAAACAGATGTCGAAAGTCGAATGTAGCATGGAACCGGCACCATCCCACATGAGCTATCGAGTCCGGGAAGTCGAGCTTCTTCCGAGTACTTGAAGAGCTCGGGCAGTTCGGTTCATGTCAATCACTGGAGCCAGCAACCAAAGCCCAGTCATTGACACTAACGTTGTACAAGTCATGCGTATCACAAGAGTGAGGATGGGTCCAGGTCCGAGCGACACAACGATAATTGCATGCAAAGGCAAGCCGGATACACGCTTTTTTACTGGAGCTCGGTGGTCCCGTCGTTGATCCTCCACAGACCATAGTTCTTCGGAACAGTCTGCCACAACCTAACCGTGCCTGTGACGATGCGAATCGTTATTCAGCAACAAGGAAAGAATCGGAAAGTGGAGAAAGAGCGCCTGGGGGAGAATTTACCGTCTTCCGATCCCGAGGCGTACAATTCGCCATCGGGACTGAACGAGACTTGATGAATCGGTCCATGATGACCTTTGCCAACTTCGAGTTCGTGTCCAGTTTCGACTGAATGAACTCGCACCCATTCGTCGTCGAGAGACCCCGTAACAAACTTGTCTCGAACGAGAGGATGGAGAGAAGCGGAAGAGGGAGAATACGGCAGAGTGTGTGAAAACAAAACTTCGTGCCTGTTCAAATACGAGCGACTGAGCCTTCGAAAATGGAGAAAGTAAGCTCGACTGAGAGAGATATGTACGTCTCGAGATGCAGGAACGTCACGGATTGTCCATGAGTCAATGCGAGAAGGGAAGAATCGTGAGATTTCTCCATCGACGTGATCGATTCGTTGTTGGGTGGAGACCATTCATGAGTCTTTTCGAGCGACCGCAGATCCCACCATCTGAGTCGAGCGAGATCAGTCAGGTTGTGCAGGCATGACCAGTGTACGAGACACTTGAAATACTTGCTTGACGAGCTTGTCTTCTCCCATCGAGACGCAGGTTGTCTCGTCTCGTCCAAATACAACCTTTTTCACGGTTCCATCGTGACTTGTCTTCTTGTCTTGATCTCGCAACTCGAGCACGCATTCGGGCCCGACCTCTTGTCCTTCGAATGTCGATGGTGGTGACAAAGTTTGATTGTACTGCTCGAGGTTCCACAGCCTGACAAGTTTCTCATGCCCTGCGGTCAAGACTTTTGTCGTCGACAAGTTGTCGGAACCTGAACTTGAAGGAGCAAGATCGCAAGTTCTGACAATGTGCGAGTGTGGCAGCGTCAAGAGACAATTGCCACTCGATGCATCCCACAATTTTCTGAACAGATCAGAAACAAAGGGCATGAGACGGAAATCAGAGAGACGCGGGGAGTGGGTTCACTGACGCCGAGAAATCTGCTGAAGCCGTCACGGCGAGGGTCGCGTCTCGACTCAACCTCGCATCCCACACGGCACCTTTGTGTCCGACCTTGTCATCCGTGAACGTGCCTTGCCAATCTCCAACCCTGGTGATAGCCCTCTGCCGAAATCAGCGATCGTCTTGGGAAGTGAATCAATAGAGAAAGGAACGCACCAGTCTCGAAGTATGGGTTTTCCGTCTTTGCAAGCCGAGATCAAGTAGTAGGTCGGATCAGAGGGCGTCGTGGTTGAGCGAGGTTGAAGTGGGGAAAAGTGAATCGACGGAACTGGCCGCGTGTGTCTAGGTATACAAGCGAGCTCAGTCACGGTAGATAATAATCTAGACCTGGGAAACGTCGTACCCATGACAAACTAGAGGTGTACTCTGGTAAAAGAGATGGTAATTGAGCGATCACACGTTGAACACGCGTTCCCTGTCTCGCGTAGACATGTTGCCTGCACGCAAGAGAGGAAAAGAGACAACGGACGACGTACCTTGACCAGCTGAGTAGCTCCACTCATCGTCACTTTGAAAAATCGCGACAGGAGGGAAGAAGCTCCGTTTCATCTTGGGCCCCTATTCCTTTTCCAGACGACACGTGCCTCGGAATTCACTCGATACAGAAAATAAAACAATTGAAGGGCTATCATGGCTACATGTGGCACTGTTGAGTTCGATAGCGTTCGCGAACGCTCATCAGATCCCGCACCCTCTCACGTCCGCCTCGGAGTCCGGTGCACTCCCATCGAATCTCCCTCAACGCATCCTGCGCCAAGACTGCGTGTCCTGGCCCGATCGCAGCCGTCTCGACGACGATCCCTTCGAATGCGAGGTGTCGAGGTGGATGCGGTCCCAATGCGACTTCGAGGTTCTGCAAGATCGTTTCTTCCTCTTCCAACAGTTCGAGCGGTACACTCTTGCGTCCAGTGAGCCTACGCCGTTCGGCGACGAGTGGAGTCGCCGTGCCCGATTGGGCAGGAGTTGGTACCGGGTTCAGGACCGACAACAACGCCCGTTTCGAATGTCCGAGGAACGTACTCGCGCCAGTCGACGTGCCATTCGTCGTCGATCCCGAGGACGACAAGCGTGCGCGAGAGTACGGAGGTCGGATCGAGAGTTTCTCGACCGTTGGAGGGATCGCCAACACGAGGTTGCGCGTCGGCAGCGGCAACGTGAACGTCAACCGTTTGATCGTCGTCAGTTCCGACAAGGCCGGTCTCGTGCTCGGCGTCGTCGACAGAGGTCGTGTGAGTGCGTCGATCTGGGCGTCCGTCAGGAACCCTAGCACGAGCGTTTCGACGCGGAGGGACCGCACGCATTTTTGGAATTCGTCAAACTCGACGTCCCGGATAGACGACACGGCAAGGTACTTGAGCGTCGGTTGCGCGAGGGATAGAAGCGTCGACAGGTGCGTCGAGGGCGCAGGCAAGCCGAGGTTCGAGACGGTCAGGTGTGTCAGCGACGAGACAAACGTCGACAGGGTTGGAGGCTGCACAAGCGAGTTGGGGCGGAACGAGCAATTGAGCATCGAGAGGTGTTTGAGACCTGAATCACAACGGCCTCGAGTCAGTTTCATAGTGAACGAGCGGGAAAGGAGAGCCCGCGACCCACCGGACGAGACAAAGTGCTTTGCGCGCAAATCATCGATTCCGACGAGCTCCAAGCGGTCGAGTCGCGGACACTGTTTCAGCAGCCTGTGGATCCGGATCCCGTAACCTCTGCTCTTGAACACGCGGCCGATCACGGTTACGCGGTGAATGTACGCGCCGAGGTCATCGCGGCGGTGCACGGTGGCGACGAGCACTTCGAGCTGGTCGAGCGACTGCGTGCACGGTTGCGAGTACAGCACGGGTTCGGCGACGGTTCTCCACAAGCGGTTCACTTGGGCGAGAAGCACGAGTGATTCGGGTCCGACGAACGCACAAATGTGCAGCAGGAGCTCGAACGGCAGACTCGAGAGCGTGAGGGCGGAAGGCGAGGTCAAATCGGCAATCTTGGACGTAGTTTGTATCAAAGTCAGGAGGGTGGAGAGAGGGAGAGAGTGAACACGAGATGTGGGGAAAAGGTCAATAGCTTAATATCCTATTCGTTTTCTAAAGCCGGAGATTCGGATTACTTTTGTTCAATTGCCGCCGCAGCGCTTCCTCGATCGGCTCCCTTTGTCCTGCAATCTCGCTCAATCTCATGTTGAGGAGTCTGTATCGGATCAGACCTACACCTCGCGTGTATACATCTCCTCGCAGCCTCTCTCGCGCGGGTATCCGCCCGGTGCTGTCTGCCTCGCCTGTCGTCGTTCACCGCCCTCTCGCCCTTGCTCGCTCCGTCATGACCATCTCGCATGCGGCCCAGTACGTCCTCGATGCTCCGTCGCCGTTTGTCGTGCGAACACCTCGCCCGTCCTCCGCCACTTCGACCTCGATGGCGGACTCTGCCTCGGTACTCGACATTCCACTCGAAGGCTACACCCGCGTCGGCAATTACCTACAGTTCTCGGGCGACATCGAACAGTCTCCAAACGACGACAAAGCATACCGGTACGAAAGCCACGCCGAGACATTCTTTGCCACAAAATTATCGTCACTGACCTTACCTCGTAATCAGCTTGATCATGCTCGAAAACGGACTCGAAGCGTTGATCATCAGTGATCCCAAGGCAGACAAAGCTTCTGCTGCAATGGACGTCAAAGTTGGACACTTGTCCGATCCCGAAGACCTGCAGGGACTCGCGCACTTTTGCGAACACCTCATGTTCATGGGCACAGAAAAGGTTAGCATTCGATTCCCCCCGTTTCTGTCAAAAGGGAAAGAACCTGATTGTCGTCTCGTCTGGGATATCGCAGTACCCGAAAGAGAACGATTACACCGAGTTTTTGACCCAACATTCAGGCTCGTCGAACGCATTCACCGGCATGGATCAAACCTGCTACTTCTTTGACGTCGCTCCCTCCGCATTCGCGCCAGCATTGGATCGTTTTGCCCAATTCTTCATCTCGCCCAACTTTGACCCGCAGTGTTCTGAACGCGAGGCGAACGCGGTCCATTCAGAAAACTCGAAAAACTTGCAGTCCGACATGTGGAGGTTGTTTCAGCTCGACAAGTCGACAAGTTCAAGGGAGCACCACGCGTTCTGGAGGTTTGGAACTGGCAACAAGGAGACCCTGTGGAACGAACCGATCAAGCAAGGGATTGATGTTCGCAAACGTCTGATCGACTGGTGCGAGCGACACTATTCGGCAAACGTCTCGAAACTCGTCGTCCTGAGCAAAGGTGCATAACCTTTTCGATCCTCTCCGAAATTTTCTATTCCCGATATCTGACCCGATCATTTCGAAACAGAATCTCTCGATGAAACGACAAAGCTCGTCGTCGAACAGTTCTCACCCGTCAAGAACCGCAACCTTTCCCCGCCCGACTTCCCTGGCTCTCCTCTGACTTCGAACGAACTGGGCGTACGTTGTGTCTGCGTGTCTTTATTCACGTGTTCTCGAATGCTGATTTTCGTCTCGCAACTACCGTTCGACAGCGTACCTTGTTTGTCAAATCGGTTCGCGACACTCGCTCGCTCGAGCTGACGTTCCCGTTCCCGGACGAGTCGAAATGGTACTCGACCAAGCCGGGAGGGTTCCTCTCGCACTTGATCGGACACGAAGGCAAAGGGTCGATCCTCAGTCTCCTCAAGGAACGAGGGTGGGCGAACGGGATGAGCGCTGGAGCTGGTAACGGTGCGAACGGGTTCGAGTTTTTCAAGATTCACGTCGACATGACCCAGGAGGGACTTGGTATGCTTCCTCGAGTGTCCTCTGTGTACCCGGCAAACACTCACGTTCTTGACGTAACCCTTATCAAACAGACAATTACGAATCAATTGCGCAGATGATCTTTGCCTACATCGCGCTCCTGCGGTCAAACCCTCCTGGCGAACAAACGTTCAAAGAGGTCGCAGCTCTATCCCAACTCGCGTTCCGATTCAAAGAAGCATCGTCGCCGCAAAACACGACTTCGATGTTGTCCATGACCATGTCGAAACCTTACCCTCGCGCGAAACTGCTCTCGGCGCCCTGGTTGTGCACCGAGTGGCACCCTCAACAAGTCGACGAGTTGGTGCAACTCTTGACCCCGCAGAACTGTCGCATGTTTGTCGTCGCACAGAAAGAGGTTGGCGGAAGGGAGTATCAGGAGCGAGAAAAGTGGTACGGTACCGAATACACGATCGAGAAGACTTCGGACAAGATCCTTCAGGTGAGGATTCTCTCTCACTTTCTCCTCTCCTTGCTCGAGCTGACTCTCTTTCGAATGCTCGGCTGGTTGTTGAATATAGTCCAAGGCGACCGCGGCAGATTTCCCTGGGCTGGCACTACCCGAACCAAACCAGTTTGTCCCGCAAGATCTCGAGATCAAAAACAAAGTTACGGTCGACAAGCCGGCGAGACGACCGCTGAACCTCAAGAACACTCCGACGAGTCGAGTGTGGTACAAGAAGGACGACCGGTGGTGGGTGCCGCGCGCTGCCACGTTTTTCCTCTGCAGATCGTACGCCCTGGATCTCCTACATCTTAAATTGCGGATGGCTTGCTGAACCTGAATGAGCGCATCGTAGTCCCGAAGTCGATTCGAGTGCGATCAATTCGGTCGCGTCCCGCTTGTTTGCCGAGCTTGTACGAGACTCGTTGAACGAATACTCGTACGATGCCGACCTGGCAGGATTGTCGTACTCGTTCGAACAGCAAGGCGACGGCATCTTGTTGAGTGCCGATGGGTATAACGACAAGCTCGCAGTCCTGCTCAAAGTCGTTGTCGACCGCATGAAGAACTTGCAGGTCGACAAGAAACGGTTCGACATCATCGTTGATCAGGTTCGTTCCGTATCGAACTCTGTGACATGTACGGCAGAGCATGTGCTCACTCATTGAGCGGTGCTTTGTGAACAGCTGCGGAGGCTTTACGTCAACTTTGCCCTCGAGGAGCCGTATCAGCACGTCGCGATCGATGCGTCTCACTTGACGCAAGCCCTCTCGTACACGGTTCCACAAAAACTCGAAGCTCTCAACCGTGAGATTTCATCCTCTCGCTTCCAGAATCTCGCCCGATCGGTGCTGAACCGCTCTGCATGATTTTGGGTGTCAACGCAGAGATCACGCCGGAATCGTTGCAAAAACACATTGCTCGAGTCTTGTCGAGACTCCACATCGAATCGTTTGTACACGGCAACATGCTCAAACACGAAGCGATCGAACTCGCGGACGAGGTCGAGAAGATCCTCGCGCCCGAACCTCTCACGGTAGAGGAACTCAGGTCTCATCAGGCTTTGATCGTTCCGCAAGGCAAGCACGTCTTGAGACAATTTGGAGGGAACCCGGACAACAACAACTCGGCGATCGAGCAATTCACGTATGTCGGGAACTTGCACGACGACGAGTTGAGGTGCAAACTCTCCGTGTTTGGACACATCGTATCGGAACCCTTGTTCGACGTCCTGCGCGCAAAGGAACAACTCGGATACATCGTGTCGTCGGGTCCGCGCAAATCGATCGCATTCATGGGACTTCGAGTGATTGTCCAATCCGAGAAGGACGCCGCGTTTGTCGAGACCCGAATCGACGCATTCTGGACCGAGTTCTTGAAGACGATGGAAGCCATGAGCGACGAAGAGTTCAACAAGTACAAAGAAGCGGTTCGAGCCAAGAAGCTCGAAGACCACAAGAACCTGTGGCAAGAGTGAGTCCTTTTCTCTGTGCAAGTCCGTAGGAAGATTGCAAGATTGCTCACTCTCGTCTCAATCGTCTCAAACTCAAGATCGTCTCACCTGTGGGTCAACATCCACTGCGGATGGTACGACTTTGAACAACGCTGGCGCGATGCCGACATGATCCAGTCGCTCACGAAAGAGTCGCTCGTCGAGTTCTTCAAGAAGTACTTCTTCGCGACTCCGACGAACCCGATCCGACGCCTGTCTATCCACCTCGATTCGCACCGACTCTTGCCCGAACAGATCGAGTCGCTCGTCCCGACGTTCGAAGCGCTTCAACTCTCGCCTGTACCTGATGCGGACCAGATTGCGCAGTTTGCCGCGTCGCGTCCCACGGTCGACCAAGCGAAACAGTTTGCCGAGAAGGTCATCCGCGCGAATGGCAAGGGGGACGCCGAGGTCGAGCGCATGACGACCGAGATTGAAAAGTTGAGGGAGCGACGACCGCTCGAAGGCTACGAGGAGATTGTCAATCGGGACGAGTGGAGGGTCCGGCAGGAACGAGCTCCTTTCGCCCGACCCGTCAAAGAGGTAAACATGCTTTCTTTCTTTCCTCTATTTGTGTTGAATTTGACTAATGCCTCTTGTTGAACACGTGCAGTACGCCGATCTGTTCCCCGCCAAATTGTAAAGCCTTGATTAGGACCACTTCCTTCTATCGCACTTGACGCACGAGCATTTGTATCAGCTTTATACTGTATAGAAAGAATCGAATGTAGAAATCGCAATTCACCGCAACTTGTTCTCCCTCCCTTATCGCTATGACGCAAAGCGCGCTTCCTGCTGCTCCGTATCAAGTCTCGGCAGTGTTGTCGGGGCACACGGACGACGTGAGATCGCTCGCTCCTGGATCCGACTCGACGTTGTTCTCGGCCTCTCGCGACAGCACCGCGAGACGCTGGACGAAACCGACTACCGAGTGGACTCGAGACGGAGTTTGGGAACGAGGTCACGAGGGCTACATCAACGCAGTGTGTCATCTCGTGCGCCGTGATCGTGCCGAGGTGGTGCCTCTCGGTTTGTGACACTTCCCGGCTCGCTGTCGATCGATTATACAAGCTAAACAGCTACAGAACTCTTTGTAGATGATCCCGGCTATCTCGTCACGGCCGGAAGTGACAGCCTGATCCAAGTCTACTCGCTCTCTCTCGTCGACTCTTCAGAGAATCCCATCGAGACACTCTTTGGACACGCGCACAACGTCTGCGCCCTTCACACCGACCCGCGAGGGAAATGGATCGCGAGTGCGAGTTGGGACATGACGGCGAGGATCTGGAACACCGAGACGTGGACCTGCGAGCGAGTTCTGACTGAACATCGAGCGGCGGTTTGGGATGTGCTCTTGATCGAACACGAGGACGAACTGTGCTTGACGGGTTGAGTCTACCTCCCCTTCCTTTTTCAATAGCTCGATCGCCCGAACGAGTGGCGAGAGAGTTTGACTTGACAACCAAGCTGATTCGCTGCGATTCTTGTTTCCTTGTAGCGGCTGCCGACAACTACGTGCGACTGTTCAGCGGTATCAACGTGCGCCATTTGTTCAAGGGACACACTGGTCCGGTCCGAGCATTGTCGCGAGTCTTGCCCGACGATCCCGGCTCGACGCTGTTTGCATCGGCTTCGAATGACGGGTCAGTTCAATTCTCGGCTGTGAGTGAAACGATTCATGTATCGTGTACTGACGGATGCGTGACCTCCAGAACGATTCGAATCTGGGATTTCGCTTCCGGAGACGCCTTGACCGTGTTGCGCCACGAGGATTTCGTGTATTCGCTGGTTTCGATACCTCGACACGGCGGACTCGCGAGTTCGGGAGAGGACGGTCTCGTCAAGATCTGGAACGAGACGAGTGGCGAGTGCGATCAAGTGATCCAAGTTCCCGCCCTGTCGGGTACCTTGATTTCCTCTCTCTCTTTCTTGTACTCTCGAGCACGGTCAGGCTGATATTGTATGAAAGTTTGGTCGCTGGCGGTACTGCCAAATGGGGATCTCGCGTGCGGTTGTTCCGACAACCGAATCTGGATTTTTACTCGCAGCCACGCAAGAAAGGCGAACGAACAAGTTCAAGTCGAATACGAGACGTTAATCAAGGCACTCGAGGCGAAGAAGAAGCCAAGGCACGTGCCTGCTGAGCCTTGAACGCTCGGAATCATCTTGTTTCGCTGATGTCTCCTTGCTTCGAGCCTAACAGGCAAGACAAGATCGCTGAAAGCGCCGTCGATTCAACTGTTCTTGGAAACCCCGGCGTACGAGAAGGTGAGATGAAACTGGTACGAGATCGCGGGGTCGTTAAAGCCTACCAAGTGAGCTTTGTACTCGCTCTCTCGTCTCCACTTTTCGTCGCTTCTTGCTCACGCTCGATGCGCTTGCAGTGGGACGGATCGCGATGGGAGGAGCTCGGCCAAGTTGTTGACGAGCCGGAAGAAGAGGAACGTAGCGAGACAGCACGGAACAAGATGGTTCATCAAGGCAAACAGTACGATTTCGTGTTTCAAATCGACGTGAGCGATGATGTAACGCCGATCCCCTTTCCATACAACCTAGAAGGTTAGCTCGCCCGTCTACTGAGCTTGACACGTGAAAGCTGACGACGCGTTTCAAAACCGCAGACGACGAGCTGCAAGCAGCTCGAGATTTTGTCAACGTGCACAACCTCCCCGAATCCTACGTGGATCAGATCGTCGAGTTTGTCAGACTTGCCACCTCTACGTAGATTTCCGTTAAGTAGAACGGGAAACATGCAGAATAAGCGCGATCTTCCACCTTCTCGAGTCAATCGAGCGCATAGTTGGAACCCAGAAACATTCTTCGCCGTGTCCGAAATGTTGTCGAGCTCTTGGAAGGCTTCGAACGCGGTGATCGCCGGTATTCTTAGAACTCTAAACCTCGGATCCTCTCGGACATGCAGCTCGCGCTCGCTCTCTTGCGGTGCCCCTTCTCTCTGCTTCACGTCTCTCTCTCTCTGTCGCGTACGCCTCAATGAGCACGTGTCGATACTCGTGGTCTTCGGCAAGCTCGTCTGTCCCAGCATGGGATCATGGATCGCCTACGAGTCCCGAATCAGAGTCGATTTCGTCGGCGTCTTCGTACTTTGATCCGTTCAACGATACGACTTTCGGACCCGACCTTAACTCGAACCGTCGCATCTTGCACCTCGAAGATGGGCTTAATGCCATGTGGAGGGCGCAGGTGAAGGATTGCACGCGCAAGGCCGAGGAATGGAGGTGGAAATGCTATCAGTTGAGCGACGAGGTGGCGAGGTTGAGGCATCAAGTCGATCAGCTCAAACGAGATCGCGACGACTTGCAACTCGAAACGATCGCCACGGGCACCGCGAACCTCGTCTTTGGCCTGAACAACGATGACGACACGGGTTCGTTTATCCAAGTGCGCTTTGTTTTTGGCTACTATCCTGTTTCTCGTTGAGGAGAGATAGGCCTGACTGACAGCTCGAGGGTTTCCTTCAGACGACTTTACCTACTGCACCAGTCTCGTGTCGCTGGGACGGCAAGCGCTGGGTCCCCGTCGTGCCGGTGGCTACGTTCAAGCCGCAAATTGACCCGACGAAAAGCATGAGCAAGCAGAACCCACCTCCTTGGTGAGCCTTACACCCAACAGCATATCGCACCGTCGTCTCGGTGGGACTGACAGCGGTTGGCGATCGGTGTGCAGTAACGCGTACTATCTTCTTGGTAAAAGTCCTTCAAGCACAGGAGAAGCACTCCAAATTTGCGCACTGACCCACACCTTCTTCCCGTAGGCGAGTGCGAGGTTCCCCGCTGTCGCTTCTGCCATCTGTATGATCTCAGTGAGAATCAGATCAGCGAGATGCGTCGCGGTGCAAAATTTGCGAGTGATCTCTATCATGCCCGCGGTCTCGCTCGCTCGCTGACAATCCATCGATAATGTCCAGCATCTGTGCAACGCAGTTCAGAATGGCGTCGAGTGCCCCGATGGTGCCAATTGCATCTGTGAGACTGCTTCTTCTATTCTTCGAGCAGCCCTCACACAGAGCTCAAACTCGTTCACTTGCGGATAGACGGACACCATTGTCCTCGCGGACCCTCTTGCTCTCGTCAGCATTGTGCATTCAACGACGAGGTAAGAGCCATCGTTGTCCTGCCAGTCTTCAGCAAACTGATCCGCGTTGTGCATCATCTCGACAGCAACACCGCATTGTCCCTCTTCCTCGTCCTTCGATATACCGCCGCGACTCGTACGTCTCGGTCAGTCGACAGCAGACGCCTCAATCGATCCGCTACGAAACCTACTATTGAGCTCATCCTGGTCAGCCGCAACCCATGACGGACGTTCTGCCTGCTTATCATCTTCCTTGCTGCTCTAGTCTTTCTTTTTTGCCTCTTTCTTGGAATCTTGTCGCTGTATCGATATCACTCGTCAACCACTTCGTCACATATCCCCCTCCTCTCGGCTTGATACCTCTGTTTCTGGAACAGCTTTACGCACTTTTCTCCCGTGATTCAATCCTTGCTTTGCTTGTCTTCTCGAACGTTTTTTTTGGCTGTTCCTATATTCCACATTACTCGTACCTTGCATACCTCTCACTCTCCTTCTCCCAACTAAAAACAGCTAGTAGTCGAGCGGGCTAGCGAGCAATAGAGAAAGATGAACGACTGAATGACCTTTTACAGTCTCGTCAATTCTCGCGCATTTGACGACAAAGCTTTCGAGCCTGTCATCCGTTGCACACAGAACACCTTTCCCCGAGAGCCTCGCCGAGAGATTTGAAGACGCTGGTCGAATCGGGATCGGGGTCGAGGTCGAGGTTAAATCCGTTGCCGGTTTTCGAACGGAAAAGGTTGTGGACCGAGTTCGCCGGAGCGGCACGTGTCGTTCCTGCTGTCTGCCTGAGCGAGCGAAACAACATGAGGCAGCAGATGATCGTAGTGCGTCTCCCGAGCAAGTAGAATCCGGAGCGTAAAGTCGTCAGGCAAGACCTGCGGGGCAGAACATAGGTTGGATGGCGAGCGACGAGTGCAAAGCGAATAGTCGGTCGAGCGAGTGAGTTGAATGAAGCGAGATGCCGTCGTCGTCGTCGTTGTCGCGGGGTTGATTGATCAACCTCATCAACAACATCACTCGCGGCGACTTCGCTCGATAGGAGACTCTACCTATACCATGACAGGTCAGTTGCTTAAAGTCGGTACGTAAACGCTCGAACGCACGCCAAGTTCTCACACAGTCTCGCTCGACCATGCTAGACTATGCCGAGGAGCGAGCATCCGAACTCGAGGTTCTCGAGAGCATCTTTCCGGACGAACTCCAAAGTACGTTGCCAACGATGCCAGCCCGAACCGCATCGGGTTTCTCCTACGCAGATTCTCCCCACTTTGAACTGTCTTTGCTCACCTGTCGTACTCGTTCCAGTCCTCTCGGAAGACAAGATCTCGATCCAGGTCGAACCCGAGAATCAGAACGAATCGAACCCTTGTCCGTTTCATCTCGTGGTGCCTCGATCCGCGCATAATGCTGAGATCAATATCGATTTCACAGACATCTTGAACCTGATCATCACCTACACTCCAACCTACCCGGACGAATTACCCGATATGGAGATAGAAGTCGTCGAGGGCGAACTTGAACCCGACGAGGAACAGTTTTTGCTCGCGGGACTGAAAACCTCGGCAGAAGAGTCGCTCGGAATGGCAAGCCTTCTTCTAATGAGCGCTCGTCCTTCTCTCGGTTGCTGACAAGAATCCTTTCTCAACAACAGGCCATGGTGTACACACTGAGTTTGCAACTGCGCGAACTGATTGGCGACATGTTTGTCCAACGGAAAGAACGGATAGCGCGCGAAGACGACGAGCGATACCGCAAGGAGGAAGAGGTGAGTACAGTCATGACTGACTGTTTGCGCGCACACAAGCCCTGACTCTTGAGTTGTCCGTGTATTTCAGGCCATCGCAAAGAAGCGACAAGGGACCCAAGTCACGCAAGCGTCGTTCGCAGCATGGGCAGTCAAGTTTGAAAAGGAGATGGCCGACTTGCGCAAGAAGGAAGAGCAGGAACGACTCAAACTCTTGCCAGGCAAAGAGCGAGAAGAGACGAAGCGATACCTCGCGAAACTGACAGGTGAAATTACTCCTCGTCTCGTTCCTCCTGTCTGCAGGAATTGACGCGCTCCCTCACCTTGTTTCCACCAGGACGACAATTGTTCGAGTCGGACGCAACGCTCGTGGGTTCGGATGCCGTGTTTGGAGACGAGGGAGACGTCGCGATCGACTTGTCACAGTACGAGCGGACGGACCCGGCGAGTGATGACGACGACGACGATGGGGATGCGCTCGGGGATAGGTTACGGCTCGCAAATCTGAGTGACGACGAGCAATAGATATGACTTTAGACGTTGACATGCGCAACTTTTGGGTCAAGCGGCCTACAGTAATTGTCAATGGGCGGTGCCGAGTCAAGCGCGAATTTACTCGAGAGCCGAGAATCTTTTGCCGGACTTCTCCCCGCCCTGATTCCGCAAACTCTCGTGCTCTCCTCCTCGCCTTTCGACTCGTCCGCCCAGTGTCCCACCCTTTGCTCGGAACAGTCATCATGCGCCGCACGTTTGCGTCTTCCTCGCGCGCGCTCCGTTCCGCCCCCGCGGCCTCGCCCGCATCCGCTTCGATCGCCACTCCCGCTCGCCCGGCCCTTCGAGCTGGACAGCAGGCTCGCACCCTTGCCACGGCGACGACCAAGATTGAGGCTCAGCTTGCGACGTGAGTGTCCCTCCTGCCGTATTGCGCGGGCTCGCCTCGATCCGGCTTCGAGTCAACCTAGCTGATCACATCTCGCTCGCATCCATATCCAATAGCCGACCGAAACCTGCACCGACCTTCCAGCAGGTGCCCAAGTCGGAATCTGGCACGAACCCATCGCCGCTCGCCGCCCCGCGCCAGAACGCAAACGACCTCGACTCGTCCTTCATTGGACTCTCGGGAGGACAGATCTTCCACGAGATGATGCTCCGCCACAAGGTCGAGAAAGTGTTTGGTTACCCGGGAGGCGCCATCTTGCCCGTGTTTGACGCCATCTACAACTCGCCCAACTTTGACTTTGTCCTCCCGCGCCACGAGCAAGGTGCCGGACACATGGCCGAAGGATACGCCCGCGTCTCGGGCAAGCCGGGAGTCGTGCTCGTCACGTCCGGACCCGGTGCAACCAACGTCATCACGCCGATGCAAGACGCCCTCTCGGACGGTACTCCACTCGTCGTGTTCTGCGGCCAGGTCGCGACTTCGGCGATCGGATCCGACGCCTTCCAGGAGGCCGACGTCGTCGGCATCTCGCGCTCGTGCACCAAGTGGAACGTCATGGTCAAGGACATTGCCGAATTGCCCCGCCGCATCAACGAGGCGTTCAAGATTGCCACCTCGGGTCGACCCGGTCCCGTCCTCGTCGACCTGCCGAAAGATGTCACGGCCGGTATCCTGCGCCAGGCGATCCCGCACCGCTACACTCACCCGGAACTCGTCGAACACAACCTCCCGTCGCGCCAACGCATCCACACCGCCACTTCGCAACTCGGCGGTGAGGCCAAGCCGATCTCGGATGCAGCACTCCAACGCGCGGCCGACTTGATCGCGAACGCGAAGCGCCCCGTCATCTATGCCGGACAGGGTATGCTCTCGACTCCAGAAGGTCCCGAGTTGCTCAAGCGCCTCAGTAAGGAGGGCAACATCCCCGTCACGACCACCTTGATGGGTCTTGGAGCGTTCGACGAACTCGACGAGAGCCACTCGCTGCACATGCTCGGCATGCACGGTTCCGCGTACGCCAACTTGGCGATGCAGTCTGCCGATGTCATTATCGCCCTCGGAGCTCGATTCGACGACCGTGTTACGGGTCGCGTCGACAGTATGTCCTTTTCCTTTCTTCTCTTCAGAAACTCGAGCGAAGAACTGACTCGTTCGTTCGCGTTTGTTTCCGCAGCTTTTGCCCCTGCAGCCCGAGCGGCCGCTGCGCAAGGTACCGGAGGTATCATCCACTTTGAGATCCAGCCCAAGAACGTCAACAAGGTCATCAACGCCAACGTTGCCATCACCGGCGACGTGCTCGAGTCGATCTCGCAACTTCTGCCCCTCTTGCCGGGACAAGCGCCGGCCCGCACCGAATGGTTCGACAAGATCAAGCAGTGGAAGCAAGATTACCCGTTCACCTACGTTCCTTCGGACCCGTCCAAGGGCGAGCTCATGAAGCCGCAAGAGGTCGTCGAGGCGCTCAACGACTGGTGCGAGGCCTACGGCAAGGAGAAAGTCATCGTTTCGACCGGTGTTGGACAACATCAGATGTGGGCTGCCCAGCACTACCGCTGGAGGCATCCTCGCACTTGGGTCTCGTCTGGAGGTCTCGGAGTGAGCTCTCTTCCTTTCTGCTTGGATCTTTTGACCGCAACAACTGACAAACTTGGCTTCAATAGACTATGGGTTACGGACTCCCATCGGCCATCGGAGCCAAGGTTGCAGCCCCGGAAAAGATCGTTGTCGATATTGACGGTGACGCCTCGTTCTCGATGACCGCCATGGAGCTCGCGACCGCTTCTCAGTACAACATTGGAGTCAAGACTCTTGTCCTCAACAACGAGTTCCAAGGAATGGTTCTGCAATGGCAAGGTGAGCCCCGCTTGTCACTAGTTTGCACCCTCTCGAAGCTCGCTCATCTGTTCTTATTGCTGCTGTTCAGATCTCTTCTACGAGAAGCGATACTCGCACACCAAAATGACCAACCCCGATTTCGTCGCGCTTGCCAAGTCGATGCGCGTCCACGCGATCCGATGCGACTCGCTCGCCGATTTGCCTGCCAAGATGAAAGAGTTCATGGAGTACGACAACAACAAGCCCGTGCTCTTTGAAGCGAGGATCACGGCCAAAGAGCACTGCTACCCGATGGTGAGTGCCAACGCGCAGACTTGATGCGGACAGGAAAGCTGATTGCGTAATCGAATTTTACAGGTTGCTGCCGGAAAAGCTTTGCACCAAATGACTCTTCACCCTACTCTCGTAAGCTCGTCCTCGATAGACAGCTCGTTGGTGCTTTCGTTCTAACAACTACTGCTGCTCTCCTTGGCAGAAACCCCTCGGAGACACGATCGAGTAGACGTGCTCAAACCCGCCAGGCTCTCTCACTCGTTCCTCGCTTCGCCCTCTTATTGTTCTTGAACGCCATACCCCTCCTTGTACTGCCACTATTTTCGTTTTTTGCGGCTTCTCGCGGGATTCTATTTGTACCTAACAAGCTCATTTTGTCTCGCTATCTTTTCTTTTTTTTTCCTTTCCCTCTTGTGACTAGTCTCTGGGTGTCATCAAAACGACAATAGTGTCGACCTTGCAGATTCCGAGATCAAGCATCACCGACTCCCCTTGCTGCGCGTTCGCGAGAAAGCAAAAAGAACGGGAAGAAGGTAGGTAATCCCTAAATCGCCAACCTTTTCAAGCGCCAACAGAGCATTTCGAGTGGAGCGAGGTCCAGTACTGCAGGGTCCTCGCAAGCGTTAGCTCGAGGCAGTGCAGTGGAGTAAGCGCTTGAACCAGAGCGAAACAAGGAGGAAACGACGAGGAAACGACAAGAAGCGAATAAGTGAATGCTCGAGGCCTATTGCGAGACCTAGTTTTCAGTTGCAAGGAAACCCCAGGCAAGGTCTCTGCCCCAGAGGTGACTGCTAACGCAGCTTTTCTCTGAACAGTACGTAAGTTCGGGCATCAGTAACCTTGCGCGCTTTACTGTCAGACTCTTACGGCGATTTTGTCCTTTTTTCTCCTCTTCTTAGCCCTAGCCCAGACCACCCTTTCCCCACAAACTGGCCGCTGAGGTCAGGGCTATGATAGGTTTCAGTGCGCGCAGGTACGCGAGCGGACCCCAAACGTACGAGCTAACCCGTGCGCGACTTAGCCCTCTTCGCGGTTCTGGCTCTTTGCGCAAAGTGTCCTGTCAAGTTGTGTTACTAGCCAAGTGTCTCGCAGAGGGCCTCAAGTCAGCTCTGTGCCTTCGCTTGTCTCCAGTTGGGAGAAGAAGCAGGCAAACCTCAAAGTGCGGACCTCTGCAAAAAAAAAACCCCTTTTTGTGCGTGTGGAAGGTCGAGCTGCCGCTCCAAGGGTGTTCCTGCTCGAGACGGCAAGGTAACAGCCAACGTAACGGCACGAGACCGCAGAGCACGGTCTTCTGCTTGAGCACGCGCTCCAAGTCTAGTTTGCTTTGCGCACGCGCGCTTTGCTTTCACCGCCTTCCAACGCGGTCGTCTCGCTCGTTCACGGCTCGTTCACGAGGAAGACCTTCAAGTCGCGGGCTCGAGAAGTTTTGTAAAGCCTGGACAGTCAAGAAGGCAAGAGAGCCAGAGTACTTTTCGCGGGACGAAAGGGCACAAACAGCACCCGAGCTAGTCTCCTTGAACTGGCCCCGGAGTACTGACCGAGCACGCCGTTCTTGGTCAACTTAGCTGCGACAAGACAGCTGGAGGACGAAGGAGCACAGAACTTGGCAAAAGAGTTGAGTAGAGCTTGGTTCGAGTACCGAGGTTCGAGCGTTTCGAGGCAAGCGAGTCTTGGTGTAGTAGCGTCCACCCGTTCGTGAAGTCGAAGCAGTGAGGCAACGAAGCAGTTCAGAACGCGTCAGAGAAGAGGAAGCGTCCGAAGGGGACAAGCGTACGCGCCTGAAGCCGACTCGCGAGTCGCGGTCTTCGAACTTTCGCCCCCCACGCACTCACTCTCTTTGTTCTCACCCGTTTCGACCGAGAAGCAGTAGCTCTAGGCCAGCCACACGGTTGCGAGCGAAGGAGAGGCGAAAGAACGCCTCGAGGTGGAGCTTGGTCACGACGTTCTCAAGCGAGCTCGAATAGCGAAGCCGTGGTTCTTGCGGTGCTCGCAGGCGCACGAGAGGAACACAGCAAACAGTGAGACAGCTTGTTGCTCGCGAACGGCTCTGCTACAGGCAGGGGTTGGAAGCGACCAGGAAGAGGCGCAAAGTGTGAGGGAAGCCAAAACTGGGACGGAAGGTCAGTCGGACACTGTCACTTGCAGCGTTGTTGCGACAAGCTGCCGGACCAAGGTTTCAGCACCGTGCAAAGGGCAAGTTGTCACGAGGAGAAAGAAGAGACAGCCGAGGTAGCAGAGCGTCGGCCACGTCGGCAGCCTTGTGACGGGCTGGTTGGGGCTTTCACGCAGGGGGAAGGTGTGTTGTTGAGTTGGGAGAAGGTGGCGAAAGCTGCGTCTGTTGTGCAAGCCGAGTGAGAGTTGGGCACCGAAGAGAGAGAGGGAGAGAGTCGAGTCGCACGAGTCGAAAGCCGGAGGGTAACAAAGACAGCGTCGAAGCGAGCGAAAGCTTCACCGGTTCTGGAAGCGAGCACAGGAGCAGTTCTCGTGAAACGCTGTGAGTACCGCAAGGGAGCTGAGGAAGCAAAGCGTCGGACCGAGCGGTGGGAGCGAGCGCAAGAGTGTGCGTTTCCGTTTGCGGCCACTCCAGGAGCGAGGTGAGTCAAGTCGGAACGACAAAGCGACAGGGCGACAGAAGGAAACGACGGTTGTTCTTCCTGAGCCAGTCGTCGGCGAAGAGCCGCAAGGAAGGTTTCGAGTCGAGGACGTGTAGCAGGAAGCGAGAGCCCTGCCCCGTTCGTGTAGGAGAAGGCACAGTTGCCTCAGACTACTAGCACGCTGAGCGCAAGAGGTTGTCAGGCGTCTGCGTCGGACCGGACACGCGCGAGGGAGAGTCAGTCCGGGAGGTCTCGCCCGGGTGTTGCCGTGTCGGTTTTGCGAAGTCCGAGTTCGAGTCCAAGTCCGAGTCCGAGACCGGGGCTGAAGTAGCAAGGCGAGGAGGTAGTGAGCCAAGTGGTGCAGGTTCCAACCGTGTGACGCAGCAACTTGGCGTTGGTTTGTCCAAGTACTTCGTCTCTACCCGCCTCGAACCGACCTTCAGGTACCGCGCGTCTTACGGTAGCTTGTTCACACCAGCCAGACTCTGGGTTAGGGTTAGGGTTATGGTTAGGGTTAGGGTTAGGGTTAGGGTTAGGGTTAGGGTTAGGGTTAGGGTTAGGGTTAGGG
>NW_027481727.1:0-116789 GCF_050403365.1 Sporobolomyces koalae
CCACGCACCCCCCCCCCCCCCCCCCCCCCCCCCCCCCCCCCTCCCCCCCCCCCCCCCCCCCCCCCCGCCCCCCCCCCCCCCCGCCCCCCCCGCCCCCCCGCCCCCCCCCCCCCCCCCCCCCCCCCCCCCCCGACGGGGCTTGAGCTTACCTCGGACGCTCGAGAGCCGGGATCGGACCATCGTAGACGAACTAGCATAGGGTCGGAGCTAGCGAAACTAGGTGAGAGGGACAGGAGAGGAAGAAAGTGCGCGATGGCCACCGCTACGAGAATTAGGACGACAACGATGACGAGAGGGGGTCGGGGTGCGAGAGCCAGGAGTAGAGGACAGACTGCCCAGAGATAGCGAGAGAGAGAGAGAAGACTCGCGCGTGTAGGTTGTTGGACACCACCAATGCGAGGATAAAGGCGGCCGTCGAGGTGGAGTGAAGAGAAGGGAAGCAAGAGCAGAGTCCTCTTCTCCAAGCTCTCGCTCTCGCTCCGTCTAAAGGTCCGCGGTGGATCACGGAGCGACGAGAGCGACCGAGAGGTTCGTGCGAATGACGTAGGTGACATTCCTCGCTCGCGCATCCCCTCAACCCGCCCACTCGCCCCTGCGCTCTCGATACCGATAGCAGTCTACGATCGAGCCGAGGAGCCCTGGACTTGAAGCGACTCGATTAAAGGCCTGCGAAGACTCGAGAAGGACGAACGCATACCGTCTCCGCCTGTCGCGGCGGCGAACGTGAACTCGTGACCGCCTGCTAAGCCAAGCCTCCTCCCCTTCCGGCGGCAAGGCTCATGCCCTTGAAACAGGCGAATCTTTGAAATGACCAGATTCCGTCCGATTTGCTCAGATTCCGTCGGATTCGGTCGGGATTCGTCCGAAACGCAATAGTGCGATAGCGAGATAGATTGCAACTTCAGGAATTAAATGCTCACGAGCAGCAGCCATGCCAAACTTCGGGGTCAGGTCACTGAGGGGGCTCGTGATCGTAAGGACCAGACGCCTTTGTGCAAGGCGGAGCATTAGCTGTCGCTAGCGAGAAGATGAAACAATCGTCTTACATCCATCGTAAAGCGCACTTCTCTGGCCACTGTCGGCCCGGGCGCCTCTAGAAGTCTCGCCAATCTAAGAGGGAACAGGACGTGTCAGAGGAGGAAGAGCGGGATGGGTCTGTACAGAACGTCGCGAACCTTTCCCCGCGCTGATCAAAGTACAACAGGACGCGCCTGTAACCTTCTCCGGCTCGGTCTTGTCCTGGAAGCCAATCGTGCGAAGGTACTGTAGGAAGCATCATCGCCTCAGCCTCGCGCGACCAGCTGGATGGCCTGTTGTCGGTCCCAAACAGTTTGATCGTCATCTTCGACGTCAGGACGAACTTGGGTATGGGTCCAAATCGAGTCAGTGTCAGCTGTCGTGCTTCTTCAGAATTTTGGGAGTCCTCGACTGACAGTAACTCGACGTGTCGACGAGATCGCGGTAAGAGTCGAGCGGATCCGGTCGATGAGGGTTTTCTTAGTCTGCAGGTCGAGTGTCGGCCGGAGATGGGCGCTTATCGAGTCAAGGATGACGAGATTGACCTACGCATAGGAACGGAATCAAGCCAAAGTCAGTCGTGAAGCATTTGTACCCACGGTTCCAGACGCCCGTCCTGCTAATATGAAGGTGCCACTGCTACTTACGCTGGGAGTCTCATCGAGCCAAGCCTCGAGGGTGTTGAGCGTGGCGATGAGTAGCCATGCGGAGTCGATCCTTCGATAGATCAACCTGTCTGTTGCTCGGGCTACCTGTTCGGGTGAGTCTGCTCGTCGCTACTGTCAAAATCACGTCGTAGCTTCCGGCAGTATTGATGAATTGAATATACACTCGTTATGGTGCGCGAACGTCGATGCAGTATCGTAGAGTAGCCCCGGACCGAGTGAACCTTCGGCGTCTAAATGCCGATGTTTGCAAACACGCTTCAGCGAAACGCGAGCAAGGCATCATGCGGATGACTCACCAAGCAGGAGAACCCGTCCGCCGTCCGGCTTGAATGCCTCCGCAAGTGCGAAGGCCATGGCGGTCCGCGATTTGCCAACTCCGGCCGGACCGACGAGCTCGAGGATAGCACCTTGCGGCAAGCCCTTACTGCTGTCGAAGCTCGCTACATCTTCTGGAGTGAGTAGCGAATCGAGGGCAGGGCAGTTCGACGAGAGCCGAACAGATGAGCCAGAGTCGCGCGACTGCAGGAGAGCAGCAGCCGTTTGAGAGAGAGGATACTGCATGATCTTGCGGTGTTTGTGTGTGCTACATATGGCGTACTGACAGGCTGGCGAGGAGACGGCGGTGATGTTGAACGAGGGCGCGCACAACGTTCAATATTGTCTTCTACAAATTCGACCTTCTTGGTACATTCTTGTTGTCGGCAGCTGAAAGCTTCCACCTGCAGACAACGCGTAGCTGTTGATCTCTTCACGCACTATTATGGGAAACGTTCAATTACGAATACAACAACAATGCACAACGTCCAATGCAAAATTCAAGACGAGCTCGAGGTCGATTCAGGGTCTCCTTCTGTATTACGCCGTTTCTCGCGTCCTTCGAGTACTTGCCTCAGCTCACCCACCATTCTTTGCTGCTCTGCTATCCCTCCGCCACCTTCGCTCACCGATGCCGCCCGTTTGCCAGCATCCAAGGCTTCGCGGCCCTCCTTCATACGGCGAATGCGTTCTTCCCGACTGAGCTTCTCTGCGCCAGGTGTCCGATCCCGCTTCTCGCCTGCAACGGCTTCAAAGATCTTCTCGCGCTCATCTTCCCGCTCTTGCGGTTGAAGCGACATGGAGAGAGCAGCGTCGAGAAGGGCTTGGCGCGAGACCAGATCGAGTTCGGGAGTCGCTTGTCCATCATCGAGCGCAGCGTCAGACGACCCTTCTGGCTTTGGTCGGTTCGGCGGAGTATCGTTGCTCCCAAGCTCATGCAATATGTCCGCCTTCGTCTCCCATTCAGCTTGAATCCCGAGTCCCATCTTCCGCTGCGTGCTGGGGTCGGTTTTGAAGAGTTCGATACCAAGCGCCTGTCGCAGCGTGACTCGGCTTTCTGCCCATTCGAGCGCAAGTTTTTCCAGCTCCTCCTTGATCGTGTCATGCTTTTCTAGCACAGCTTCGAGTCGACGACGTGCTTCCAGGTTGCGTGTCTCGACGGCAGGGGAGTCGGATAGCGGCAGCGGCGACAACGGTGACAGGAGTCGCGCTTCGGAAAGGACAGATCCCAGGCTCGACTGCAGAGTTCGCAAGGTGTCACTGAGCGTGACATGTTGCGATTCATATCGTGCGAGGGCCTGCGCAGTCGGTGCTGGCGCAGACGAAGGCGGGCCAAAGTCAGGCGGCGAGTGCGGCTCCAACGAGATGGTTGACCTGTGGCCGAGGTGGCGACGTGCAGAATGATTCTGCAGAGACGGAGCTGAAGGGGTTGGATCGGCGGCAAGGATGCCCGAGATTGCTGACTCATTGCGATCGAGCTTCTGTGAAGGGAGCGCACGAAATGGCGGAGGCTGAGCATTGCTGCCAATGCGGCTAGATGCTGCACAGTCCGGTTCGAGGCAAGATTGTTGTCGAAGGGTCTCGATCTGTGTCGCGATCTGGCGAAGGTTGTTGACCAATTCGACCAAAACAGCGCCCAAGTCCTGCCGGTTCTTGCCATCGATGTCCGATTCTTCGCAGACCGCGATCAGGGTCCAGATGAACCCCTTTCTGAGACCATGCGCTGCATCCCACAGCTCCTGCAGATCCCCTTCTGGATCCTTTGCATTTGTCGCGTCGTCGTTGGTTCCGAGTGTGCGTGCCAGAGGACTCGGAGGGACAGGAGAGGTGTGATCGATCCAACCTCCGACACTGGCGGGTCTGCGACGGCTTCGGCCGCCGTGATCCCGCATCGAGGGGCTTCCCGAGCCTGCCGCGGTGCCAATCCCGAACGCGCCAACGGTCCCAACAGATGGTCTGAGCCGATGACCTCGAGCGCCTGCCGGAGTCGAAAGACGATCCTGCCCAGAAGCTGTGGACGTGTTCGAGCGGGTCGAAGACTTTCTCTCGAGTCCCCCAAAGTAGGTGTCTGTCGGATGAAACGGATCGTTGCGGCTAACGCCCTCGCTCCTGGTGAACCGGTCGATTGGTGGCACGACCGAGGCAGACGCGGCGCTATTCGCTAAGCCCACGGATGGATCCGACGCTGCGGACCCAAGTTCCCACTGTTCGACTTCTTCGCGCTCCTGCAAGGCACGAGATGCATGTCGCTGTAGTTCCGAGATCGATGCTGTAGGCCCATGCAGGCCAGCTCGAGTCCGATGTCGCTGAGTAGAGCGCAGTTCTTTAGGAGGTAGCTGGGGTGCGTTTGATGCAGGGATCAACGACGAAAGTTGATTTGTAGCTTGCTGAAGAATCGTAACGAGTTTGGAAAGCTGAAATGAGATCTGGTCCGCTTGCGAAGAAAGATGCGACGGGACCCTTGATGAGGCTTGTGAACGTGGAGGAGTCTGTGGCGGTGTCGAAGACATCTGAAGGAGTTCAGATACGGGCCTTGAATCGTATGTGAAGGAAGTCAGTGAGCCCGAACGTGTTCTAGACAAGCAGGCGAAGAGGGAACGTACCCGCGTCGGTCTAGTCTCGCCATTGCGAGGGCAATTGTCCAGTCCAGCATCTGCGCATTGCGTACCCAGCTCTCCACTTTCGTCAAAAGTTCGACTTCGACCGTGTCATGCCGTCGAGTCTGCGAGGAGGGCGCCTGGACCGCCGCGTTCAGCGGTTGCGCGATGCGCCCAGGGCTATCCGCTATCGACAATCGCTGCAATCGTTGCACGCACTCTGACAGCGCTTCTCGCAGGTTGCTCAGCGTGTCACGATCCCGCCAGGTCTGCCCAACCGTGTCCCACGCGTCGGGCCAAAGGGTGACTTTCGCTCGCTGCCCTTGTGCGGCGCCGCCGTGCCTCGCGTTCGCGGTCCTGGCGATAGTATCCTGTTGTACGAGTGTTGATAGCGTCGGATAGAGCTCGAGCGCATCCTCCACGGTTGCGCTGAGTAGAGCCGAAGTTGCGAGGGTGAACTTGACTTGTTCGTAGGGCTCTGCGCCGGATCGGGGCACAGCGGGCGGGCTCGGAGGAGATGCGTCGAGCAGCGAAGCCTCTGGTGAGCCGAGATCTGGATGCGAAGGCGCGGTCGGAGCGCGAGCGCGCGTCAGTCAACAAAGGTGTTGGGCTGCGTGCGAGCGCGTTCGGCGTACCCTGCAAGTAAGCGGCAAAGGGGGATTCTCGGCAGCTGAGCGGCTCTGCCATGAGGGTCGGGGTTCCGAGCCGTGGGATTGCTGGCTGGCGGCGGTGGAGGAGAGAACGCCATACAGTATCCGGATTCCGAGGGCCGCATATCGGCCCCCCCTTCATCCCCGGCCTCGCTTCTCGATCGCGTTCTTGCCGTACATCGCGTGCGACTGGACCTGGAACGGGTCGATACACGAAAGAATCGTCCTGTCAACTCGCCAAAATCGCAAGTCGTACAAGTGCGTCGACAGGTTTCGGGTGCTGGTCCTCATTCAGACCGCTAACGAGGACCGATCGGCTGACAACGCATCGCATCGCAAGCAGGCTATTCTGCGATTGCTGTGTCAGCTCACAGTCGCAAACGGTACAATTCGGAGTGCTCAGCATAAGCAAGCCGACCCCTCGCTGCGCCATCTTCGGATCTGCTCGGCTGCACCTTGCGGGGTCTCGAAAGCAGCCGACTGAATTGAAGGCTTAGACATACCTCGGCTGGAACAAAGATTCGAGCAACGCTCAAGGTCACCCGCGGTTGAATCAGTCAAGGCTCTTCAGGTGTAGCGGAAGCCCCACTCCAGGTTGCAAGCGCGAGATCCACCCATGTCGGCATCATCGCCATACTCCGTTCCGTTCGCACCCTCGATTCCTCAGGCCGAGTCGCCCCCACAAGTCAATTCGGGCTCGCCCCCGCTCACTCCGACTCCATCGGCTCTTCACCACACGCTCGTCTCGACTGCCGCTGCTAGGATCAGCCAAGTGAACGCGATCAGACCTCCGACCCCTGCACCGAGCCCCCAACCGAGATCGAGAGCAGGCACTCACGAATCTCATGCCGGTCCTTCCGCAATTCCCGTCGGCGCCCCGATTTGGCGCTCTCCGAACGAGTTTGCTCAACCGGCAGCAGCCGAAGGCGAACTCGTACAGGGAACAGCATCTGCATCTGGCCGCTCGCTGACCGAAGCCGAAATCATCGACTCTCTGCGAGAGCAAATCAATAGCTTGCTGCCAGCCTCTCGCCAGCTCCTTCTCACTCATCTCATCCACGATTCTGCGCCGTCAGCGCTGTCGCCTCTGGTCCACCTCATCACCCCGCGACTCAAGCGGGACTTCCTCAAGACGCTCCCCGTCGAACTCGCCTTTCATGTCTTGTCATTTGTCGATGAAGTCAAGACCCTTGCTCGAGCGAGCGAGGTGAGCCGCTTTTGGCGCGCCCTGCTCGAGGACGAAGCAACGTGGAAGAGGATGTGCTGGAAATCTGGCTTCGGAAATGCCCCAGTCCCGCCGAGCCCCGCATCTTTAACTGTCGCGCTCGACCAGTATCAGTTTGGCAAGATGAGGAGTCTCGAGTTCGGCACCCCGGAGCAATGGAATCAGGAGGACGAGATGTTCACACCTGCTGGAAGGGAGAGGAGGGGAACGCTCGACAGGGTCGCTCTCAGCGAGTTTGCCGCGCGCGCGGAGCTGTTCGACCTACCGGTTGCAGTCAGGAGAGGCAGTCGTAGCGCGAGAGCGCCCGATAATTCGATGATTTCCGAAGCCGCGAGGGACGAATCGGATCGTGCGAGGGAACGGGAAGGCAGTTGGAGCGATGCCCCGACCACGCAGCCGACTCACGACGAGCTTCAGACATCGCACACTGGTCTTGGAATCGCAGCAGCGTCAGTCTCAAATGTCGGAGGACTGGCCGACCGCAGAGGCACGAGAAGCGTTCCTGCCGTCCTCACGTCGCAGCAGTCTCTACCGCGCCGAAGAGCTTCTGCTCTCGAGTCGACTCCGAATGACCTGTCTCGTAACCTGCCAACTCAACATCGACAGTTTTCTCTGCCGGGACATACCTCAACACTCGTCTCGCCGCCCATGTTCTCCCTTCCGACCAATTCGCCCTCGGGGGTTCAACCTATGGCATCGAGCTCGTCAAACCCGGGGTATTCTGATCACGTGCCCCTTCCCAGTTCCTCAACCTTGACGGCAGAAACGCCTGTTGCTGCCAGTCAAGCTTCTTCTGCAGCTCCTTCCCGCCCGACACTCAACCCCTTCTCGTACAAAACCCATTTCAAACGCGCATACTTGACGGAGTCGAATTGGCTTCGAGGTCCAGGACGTCTACTCTCGACACAGATGTCTGCTGATGACGGAGTTGTCACTTCGCTCGGATTCGATGAGGACTGGATCATCGTCGGCATGGCAACCTCGAAAGTGCACGTATTCGAAGCGGGTGAAGGACGCTACGTCAGAACTCTCGAAGGTCACGAACTTGGAGTCTGGTGCCTGACTCTCGTAAGCCGAGGTGGAGGAAAGAGAACGGCCAAGAGCAAGAGCCGCGCCGACAATCGCGAGGACGAAATTCTGACAGGAGAGGCGTTCACCGCACACGGTCGCAGCAGCACCGACTTCTTCGGCACTCCACCACAGAGCTCTTCGTCGCCAAACCCCCGACGTCGACGCTCGTTCCCTTCCGCGTCGACACCGTCTTCTCCCGCTCCAGCGCCTGTAGACACATCGTCAAACAAGCAGACAAAGTCAGGAGGGATGGGCCTCGGAGCTGGTGGACCAACAGGCGATTCGAGCCAGCAGTCTGGAGTCTGCAGTACGGCGAGAGGATGGGGCCAGGAAGGTGCCATTGTCGTGAGCGGAGGATGTGACCGAGAAGTGAGGGTCTGGGATGTCGAGACTGGGTAAGCTCTCGCGTCCGAGCGCCTGTTCATCCCATCGCTGATGCAACATTTTGACTTCTGCAGCAAGTGCCTTCACACCTTGCGAGGGCACACGTCGACCGTCCGTTGTATGCGCGTCCTTGACGGGAGACCGATCGCGGTCTCGGGGTCGAGAGATTCGACCTTGCGCGTCTGGGATATCGAGAAAGGCGAATGCCTCCACCTGCTCAGCGGACATACACACTCGGTGAGATGCATTGAAGTGAGCGGGAACAAGGTGGTCAGCGGCAGCTACGACGCGACCTGCCGAGTAAGTGTCTCTCCAGCGTTATCTGTTTGCGAGTTGTGCTGACACGTTGTCGAGTTCAGCTATGGGATATAGAGACAGGACAATGCCTCCACGTCTTCCGCGGCCACATCCATCAGATCTACGCGGTAGCCTTTGATGGCATTCGAGTTGTCACCGGCAGCCTGGACTCGACCGTCCGTATCTGGAGTGCCGAGACCGGGTGAGCTGCCTGACTGTCCGCTACGGGCATCCCGAAATACTTTGGCTAATACTGGGATCCTGATTGCAGCGAATTCCTCGCGTTGCTACAAGGACATACTTCACTCGTGGGGCAGCTGGTCCTCCTGCCGTCGGCGCCCTCTGCCGCTTCGAACATGCAGCCGGGTGCTACGCTTGTCACAGGTGGATCAGATGGTCGAGTGATTGTGTTTGACATGACAACATTTGAAACCGTCCATCGACTCTGTGCGCACGACAACTCGGTAACCTGTCTCCAAGTCGACGATCGGTTCATCGTCACCGGAGGGAACGACGGTCGGATAAAACTCTGGGGTCAGTCGCATTTCTCCTTGTACTCTTACGCCCGGCCGATAAATACCGTGCATGGTGTCAGTCGACTGACGCTCTTCATACCCTTCGCACTTCCAGATTTCCGATCGGGTCTCCTGATCCGAGAGTTGTCGGAACCTTGCGGAGCAGTCTGGCGTGTTGTGTTCCGCGACGACAAGTGCGTGACGCTCTGTCGGCGCGACGGCAAAACTCTGATGGACGTGCGCACGTTCCGACCGAGCGAGGAGGAGCTCTTCGGCGAAGGTCAACACTGAGAGGGTGGTTTCTGGATTTCCTCACCCAATGTTCCCCACCACGACGCACACCCACTATCTTTTTGATACCATGCTAGAGTTGAATACTCTGTTAGCGATACCTGATGCAGCTTCATTTACTTTTATCGATTATCTTGCTTGTCTCAGTCAGGATGCCTGTGACCCAAACAGCACTCGAGACCTCTCGGTCCGAAATTGTTCGAACCGAAGCGGCGCATGCGTCTCCTTCGCGGCGTATCTGCGCAGAAAAAAAGAAGAGAAAAGGCCAAAATGCGTGTTCATTCAACTTGGAAAATTCAAAAGTTGCAACACTGTCGTTGGTACGGCGACATACACCTTCATCAAAGCTTTCACGCGCATCGCTCCTGCACTACAATGTCCGCTTCAGTCGCTACCAACAAGCCCAGCCTTTCGACCCTACCGGAAGGTTTACAGAAAAAAATCATTCAGTTCCTCGTCGAAATTGATGAGGAGGAGGACGACGCGCACGACAGCTGCGGTTCGTGCTGTGGTGATAACGAAGATGAGAACGAGCACGCGAATCATGCGCGCCAACATGTCTCTGGCAAGTCGCTCGGCGAGCTGAGCGACATTGAGCAAGAGCTGGATGCTATCTCAGGCGAAGCGCCGATCGGTTCCAACGTCTCGAACTTGTCCTTGACGAGCAAGTTGTGGCATCAATTGTGCTGTGCTGCGATCTGGCAGGTCCGTCCATGGATTCCGTTATCTGCCTGGCCTTCTTGGCCTTTTCCGTTGACTGACGGCGTTCCGCTCGCCTCGTAGTCACCAGACCTCGCCGAACGCAGTACAGAGTCGCTCCTATACTTCTACCGCGAGCTTCTACCAAAGTATGCACAGCATGTTTGGTCGCTCTTCCTGATGCAGACCCTCGAAAACATTGTGGAGGAGGAAGACTCGCCGTTTCAGGTCGTGCAAGCGTCGACGGAGAGTGACCGAGAGCTTCTGGTCGCCGAAGAGATCGAAAAGATCGCTAAGGTTGGCGCCTCCGCCGACCTCGGCATGCGCAAAATCCGGGCGACTTCGCTCATTCTAGGAGAGATCGTTCGATCCTGTCCTGAGCTCAAGAGGATCGAGTTTGACTGCACTGTCACCGATCCTGACCGCGGGGAAGATGCAAGCGACGACATCCGGGATAACGTCCTTCTGGCGGTCAAAGAGCATGCCTCGAAGTACGGCACGATCACCCACATCGGCTACTCGCTCAGTCCCGATTCAACAAGCACCTACGAAGATCTCGCAGGTCTGCTCTCGCCTTACAAATCGACTCTCAAGTCTCTCCGTCTCGACTGCTTCTCGGCAAAAGGCGACAAGCAGGCACTCTTTGCCGCCCTCTCGTCCCTGTCGCAACTCGAAACCCTGGACCTCGGCGAATCCGACTTTGTCGACGACGAGTTTGCCGAGCTTGATTTCTCCTCCGCCCTCAACAAGCTGGTGCTCGGAGAAACTGTCGAACTGTCGATCAGCGGTTTCGTCAAATTCGTCGAACGATTCTCGTCGACCCTCACCTGCCTGCAGCTCGACGGCTCACCTTACGCAGGTTCGGACGAAGAGTCGAACGAAGAAGCTGCCGGAAGCTTGCCTGCCTCGATCAATCTGCCTCGCCTTTCGATGCTGGAGATCGCGACGCCGCGCAAGACCAACATACTCGACTGTCTCACCTCTGCTTCTGAACACTTACGCGAGCTTCGAATCGGTTTCTGCCCCGACTTTGACGTGGACGAAATTATTGCGTTCGTTGAGAAACGACAAGACACCCTGGAAGCGCTCGAAATCGACGTGGGAACGCTCTTGCACGAAGAACTGGCCCAGCTCGCAAGCAGCTGCGAGGAGCTCGGCATTGCAGTCACGGTGGTGTCGGCAGGCTTTGACGACTTTACGGATGGCGACTTCGAAGAAGACGATGGGGATGAAGAGTGGGAGTCAGATGATGAGGAGTAGAGGTTACGCCTGGCTTAGACGCCCTCGTCTTAGCTCGACCATGTCATTATAGAGGCAATCTGGATCGAATATTACATATACTGTCACAACACAGGTCAAAACGGTACCTTCTCCTTTGCCTCTGCATCGTCGTCTCGATCAACGAGCACGTCGACAACCACCGTGACAGTTACCGAGTCAGTTCCGCGTTCACGTATGTTGGTGGATCTGGATCCGACGCCGTTGTCACCACGTGAAGTCTTTGGCTGCCGCCTGTTGTCTGAGGTGGACTCGGGCTGATCATTCCGATCTGCGTGATATGCGCCGCGAATGAGCAAGATTGCGCACGGCACACCGATACAGGCGTAGAGCCAGAGGGGAACGAGAATGAGGGCGTCCCCAGATATGAGAGGGTTGACCGCTCCGAGAACCGAAATGACGAACGAGGCTACGTCGAGTAGCGTGAACGCAGCAAGGAAGAGGATGAGTGACTGCGGGCGAACCGTTTATTATCAGAATCTGCATCGGGTGTGAGCTTATGAGGTAGGGAGGAGCTCACGTTTAACGATCTTCGGACCCGCTTGTGCCCATCGCTCTGAGCAACGGCCTCCGTTGAGCGAGCGAGCACACGCCGGAGCCTCACGAGGTAGTATGATCCGACTGTCAGGAGAGCGAGCCCTAGAAACGCCGTCGCAATGGTGTCTGTAACGCCAGATGAGATTCTTAGCGGTACTGCACGGACCTGCCCATCATCCGCGGAAACTCCCCAAACGGAGAGAAGCTCACAGAAAATATACGAGGCACGGGCATACCGGCCAAGACGAACAAGGTTCATCGAGAGCGTTTCGAAGAGAGGCAGGTCCGGGAGAAGCCAAACCGGCTCAAACGTCGTGCCAGGAGTCCATGTGGCCGACTGTCGGGCGAGGTTCTCTTCGAGGGCTCTGTACGCTCGGACCATGTCTCCATATGCGGCTCCTCCTTTGATGGTCAGGGGCAATGCAACCCCTACCACTATGCATGGAGTAGTGACGCCCAGCACGTCGAGGCAAATGGCAGCTTTCTGCACATTGTGACCAGTAGCGTAAAGGTGCAGGACCAGTGACGCTCCGACAGACCAGATGGCGACAGATCCAGCGATCCACACTGGCGCCCTGTGGCTCGCGCGTGTCAGCTCAATCTTGCACGGGTAAGCACCAAGCAGCTTGACTTGCCAGCTGACGAAGAAAAAGTAGCCGCTGTCTGCGCGGGGATGACCTTGAAGCAGCTGTATGTACCGGAACAGGAGAACCTCGAGCACTATATAACGTTTCAGCGAGAAGATTTCCAAGCGGAAGAGGTAAGCAAGGATGAAGTTACGAGCGGTCGCCAAAAGCGCGACCAGGGTCCACGAGACGGAACCGTGCGGCTTGATGAGCTTCAGACTCGGGTCGTAGCGAAATACCCAGCCTGATTTCTTCCACCACCGCATAACGAGGGAGATGATCACAAAAACCTCAATCCTGCGGATAGTGGAACGGGGCTTGAGCATGGGGAGTTGGCAGAGCGCATGCATGACTTACATTGCCAGAAGTGCCGACAGGAAGTACAGGCCATCGATCGTCGGCTGGCTACCACGAGGAAACAGCTGTGCTTGAAGTACCTCACTGAGGTAAAGGAATGGGTCGGTTGTCGAAGGCAGGCTTGCGAGTTTGTCGACGACCTGCGCCGCTGCGTCCATACCCATCGTTTGGCGCTACTGACCTGCCTGAGGTCGCCCTGCGGGCGTAAGAGAGATATGAGGGAGGTGACCGAAAGGCGGAGAAGCCAACGGGGAGAGAGCGCAACCCGAACTAGCTGGGAACTCGCGACTCGCCGATCGCTGCTACGCAACTATTGCACATCACTGCCCGAATCCGAGCGCCGGTAAAAATTGTCGAGAAGAACATTACATAGATTATTCGAAGGAACAGGCAAGATATCTTGATCAGGAAGGCGGCCGATCATTTTTCTATTTTCGAATGATACGATCGTCGAGTCCCGGCCCGTTCATTCTTCGCAGAAGCAGGCCACTCTGCCGGTTATACCAATGGCCATGTCCGAACCATACCGTGCCTCAAATCTCTTACGGGCGATTTTCCCGAAAGGTCGGATTATGTAGGTAAGAAAAGTCGCGCCCTGACCGAGAGCAGTATGAGGTCACGTGGGCACTGATCGCAACGAAAGCTCCATTGCAAAGCGCAATCCTCAAGTGCACTTGAACCCGACACATGCACCTTCTTTGCCTTGACGATCGATCCGTACTATTTGGCGACTGATCAGGGCATAGATGGCCGTCGTTCCCATGTTCTCTGCCCAGCCTTTCTCGGCAGCGAATGCGCTCAAATGCACCTTGAGAGGGTTCATCGCGAGGCATGGCGCCTGAGGCAGACCCGCAGGAGACGACACTAATTCTGTGTCGGGACCAGGATGCCGGAAAACGATGGGAAGTGCAGGGAGAGAGGGAGGCAATGTTGGTGCGCGCGCAGAGGAGAACGTCGAAAGCAGCAAGTGGAGAAGTTTGACTTCAATGACAGTCGAGGGAGATGGCGGCGACGGCTCACTATCGTCGTCACGAGTCTGTGAAGTTGCATACGAGCTGATGGAAGTCGAGGAGGGCGATGATGGAGAGCGCGTCGAGATGTGATTGAGCACAGATTCAAGGATCACACTGGTTCACGGCAGAAAACAAAGCTCAGTACGGCTCGGTCGACAGATACAAGCGAGCCGGACTTACGTCGTGTCCCGGATACCCAGTCGTCCGTCTGCAAACCGCTCATCGGCCTGATCATTTTCTCGCACCCATTGCTTAGCCCAGGGCCTCAGGATTTCCCCCATCGAGCGCCAGATACTTGAGGCGATCAAGTCGAGATCTTCTTGTCTAATACTGGCTGGTAGCTGGTCGCGAGCCGGTGTACTCTCGGCGACAGTGCTCGGCTTGGACTGTGACGAAGCTGCCGTTGAAGAGGGTTCTTCCGCCACCGGATCACCTACACGCGCTTGTAGTGACTCGGAAGTCGATACAGGATTTCCTTGTGTACGAGGAGCAGCTCGGGGAGTCGGAAACGCTGATGGAATCGACGGCCGAACTCGACGATTAGGCTCTGACTGCGACTTTACGGTTACCGGCGAAGCCGCGTTGTGTGCTGAACTTTCCGTACTGAGGGCGGTCTCCATCGGCTTTTGGGTTTCAGGGTGCGTCGTACGAAGAGTTGCAGGAGACCTGGATTGCGAGCCAAGACTCGCATTCGCTTGAGCACGGACGACCGAGGGAACTGTGCGAGCCGCTGGGCCGGGTTTGCGCTTCGGGATGGGTTTCAGAGCTGCAAGCTATTGCACGGTGCCATCGGTCAGTAAGCTGGCGGCTGGATTCGCATTTCGCTCACACGGACTTCGGATTCCCGATCACGTTTGAATTGTTGCAACGCGAGCAACTCCAGCTCCTCTCGCTTGATTTCGTCTTCCAAACTCAGCAGTCGATAGTAAGACTCATCGTGCTGCACGGCTGGTCCGGTTCGAGCGAGGGGCTGCGATGCAAGCCGAGCTTTGCGTTAGCGACAAGACGTGAGAGACGAACAAGACGACGCGAGATGGCGCACCTGGCGCAATTCCCCTTCGAGATCGGCTATCGAGTCTACTACACCAATCCATTGCGAGTGTAGCGCTTCGACATGTTCAGACGCACGGGGCAGTGGGCTGTCACAGTGCCAGATTAGCGATAGAAACGCGTCAAGGGCAGTCTGAACGGCACTTGCTAGATGTCGAGGAGCTTCTGCGCCGCGCGCAGACAGCGATCGGGATCGTCGGCGTTCCGAGCCGTCGGATTTGTGTCGAGGGACCGATCCTTGAGTGGTGAAGCGACATTTCGACCCATCTCGATTCTCTTGGGGGCTGTTCTCTTAGTCGCAGTCCATGCATCACCTGCGGATGGGGAGGTGGCATCGTCTTCGACCGCCCAGCTATCGAGGCTTGCTTTATTCGACCTGAACAAGCCTCTCTCGTGGGGTTGCAGGTCGCGGATGAGATGTGACTCGAAGTGTGCCGTTGATGCAAGCACTGTGCGCGGCAGTACGGCTCCATTCGGGAACGACAGAGACGCGAGGATGTCGGACGATCGGCGCAACGACGCGAACGACTGTTCGAGTGACACTGTTTACAAAGACAACGTTAGCGCATATTTCCCGATAGCGAGCAAGACACGAACAGGGTACGGACTCTTATTCGCGGGAGAGGAGGCAGATGCAAGCGAGAATGAATCACTCAACGAAACACGCGCGTCGTCTGCATGCACCGTGATCGAAGCTGACTCGAGGGGAGGCTGCGAAATTATGGCCTGGCGTCCGCAGGGTAAAAAAATCGACGCACCCGCGCCTGGCTTTCCTTCCTCCTCACTGTTTCCTCACCGGCTCATACGACTGTCTGGCTCTTGCACTGTGTTCTATCCGCTTCATCTCTACTGGTGAGCTCAACTGCTGTCTCTTGCCCACTTCGCGACTTTGCTCTCCTCCAAACACCTCCCACGACTCTCCTCGATTATGATGTTTGTAATTACCGTCTCATCGGTTCTCGCTTCGCTTCTCTCGCTATCCCAAACACGTGTCGGATCATTCTGGCGGATCAGCGACGGGGAACCGGAGGGTCAAGCATGGTTTACTCCTTCGTTTGAGCCTCCCCTCGTCTCTACCGCTCGGGAGGGTTCGATCTGTGGGCGTGAAGAAGCTGGCGGTTCTTGAGTTGATGAAAACACGCGGCTCTTGTGTATCTACTGAATCTACCCCTCACACAACTCATTCTGCTCGGGACCCATGGCGTGAACAAGCAGTGACTGACCCGCTTCTTTGCACCCGTTCGCAGGTTAGTCGCTTGATCTCGGTCCACCTTGAGGCCTCCATTTTATCGCCAGGACGACAATCATACGTATCATATTCAAACTAGAGTCTCCGAGTTCGGGTGGGCCCAAGTTGGCAACCCGAGCGAAGAAGAGACCTGTAATCTTCTCTCGGAAGCGTTCAGCCGCCAAGCACACACGGAACGAGTTACGGTCATTTGCAGTTCGCTAATGCTTCGACCACTCGCTCTCGTTTGCAGACTGCCCCAGGTCGTTGGCCTAAACGCTACTTTGTGAGTTTCATCATGTCATGCTACGAAGGAGTGCCTTGTTCGCTGGGAGACGATGAAACCCCTCAATTTTTATCACGACGGTCTGCGTATGTCTCTCAGGAGACTGAAGCCGAAAACGGTCGCCATCTAAACAACTTTCGACCAAATCTGATCCCCCTCAGCACGAAACGCGCATGTGATGATCCAAAGTTGACGATCTTTTGTATGCGCTGCGTATTTAGGCCTTGACTGCTCTGGATCCCATTGTAGTTCCGATGTCTGCTAGCTGTAAAATCAGTTCCTCGTCTATGTTTCTGTGCCCGCATTTGTCCCGTCTTGCCGCGTATAGTTGTCGTCCATTTGTTCTTTTGGGAGGGTATCCCGTCACCGGTTCTGCTGTACTTGCCATCAGTGTAACGATGTTGGCCAGAATTCTGGAAAGTCGCAGCGTTTCCATGCAGCTCTCCCTCTGCCTTCAGCTGCAGATGCATATTCATGAACTGCTCGCTCGTGTCCGACAATGACGGTTCCCTGCGCGCGGCCGCGAGAGCGACGATACTCGCCTGCTTCCCCACCGCCGACCCGGGGTTCATCGACACCTGTCTCGCGCATCACCTGGCATCACCCATCCCTACCGGCGCAGCCGAATGGACTCTCGAAGCACTCGTATGCAGGGTGACCGATAAACTCTGCGAATCCCACGATGAATTTCCGCAAGTCGGACGGATGCGAAGACGCGCGACGACTTCGGCCGTTTCGCCCGACTCTCCCGCAGGCATTACAACGATGAAGCGTGTGCGGGATCAATGGCGACGCACTGGCTCGAGATCTGTCAGGGAAGAGCGCAACCACGGAAATGCGACACCTTCAACGTCTGCGGTTGTAGCGGTCGAGCCCGTAGTCGACCTGACTCTCAGCCGAAATATCGCTTTGTGCGCACTCCAATCCACATTTTCATTCGATGCAGTTCATGCTGACGTGTCCTGCCGTAGAGTTCGGCTCCATGCGATGTTTCCCCTCGTCCCTGTTCGAGAAATCCGCGATCTTCTCCTTGAGCTCGAACACTCTTTCCTACATCACGGTGTCGACCGTCTCCTAGACCGATCGCACAATCGGCAGCGACCTACACCGTCTCCATGGCACGCGTTCACAACTTACGTCACCCAAATCTTTCGCTTGTCGCCTACACCCCCTACCCCTCGAGACACATTATCGCGATCCACGCCACTCTTGACCCGTCACGATCTCTTTCGCACGCCTCGACAGGACCTTGCACTGATCGCACATTTCGACAGCATGTTCCCTTCACTCACGGATGCGCAATCTCGTCGCGGACGAACTGGAATCGACGCAGCAGTCGCACAAGGCGGAATTTATGCTAGTATCAAGGGCAGACTCGAAGAGCTCGTGACAGAGCAGGAACGCGAGGACAATGAGGACAGCTTCAGGTGGTGGAAAAAGCTTGTGCGGCCTTACAACAAGCTTAGTCGACCAGGACAGGCACCAGTTCGGCGACAAGCGGTGGCAACGATCGACTCGTGTATCAGAGACGAATTCGACCAGTACCTGCGCGATCAAGGCGGATCTGAACAAGATACAGACGATGCGGATTTGGACACGGAAGCTTCAATCTCCCAGAGAGCGGACGGAATTGTCGAATGCGAATGCTGCTACACGAATGTGACAGCCTCGGCGGATTCGACAATTACTTGCAGCGCAGCATCGCCTCACTCATTCTGTCGCGGCTGCATCGTCAGCTTGGCTTCGTCATACGCGTTCGGACAGTCTGCCCTGTCTCTACCTTTGCTGGATTCGAGCCCGCCCAATCTTGGCATTCCCTGTCCCTCGACTTCGATTTGCGGAGCCGCCTTCTCCGTATTTGCACTTCGTCGGTTCCTCCCGTCCGCCACCTTGTCCGCCCTTAGCCGCGCAGCTCGGGTCCAGCAAGTGGAACAAGTCCTTCGTGACCTCCCTCCTGACACTGTCACCGCTCAATGTCCCGAATGTCTCTACACCGAGCTCGCTGAGCCAGCACCGAACCCTCTACTGCTGTTGCTACCACTGTACTCCTCACCGCTCGAGGTCCCATTCGACCCTCTGCAACTTCTCGAGTATACCGCCAGCACAATCATTGGTTTCGCGTCGTTCCTGCTGCTCAACATTGTCGCAATCGTCATCGTCGTGTTCTTCCCGAATCGCAAAACTGGTGCCCTGTACAGCTCGTATTTTGCGTCCACACCGCTCTCTATCGCACGAGATCGCGCCTCGCTCCTTGAGCTCCTTGTCGCTGATTTCGATTCGCCCATCTCGTCGACTCGAGTTTTGGCACTCAAACCTCATCTGCTCCCTCACACACGACCCCATCGAATACCGATCGTCGCTCTGGAATGGGTCAAAGCGCTCACAGAAAGTGTCAGCAATAGGAAACGCGGGCGATGTACAGTGTTTCGATGCAAAAACACCCCCAGCGGAGAAGCCATTCCAGCTCTGGACAGCCGGACGTCATCTCTGCAAGATATATTGCAAGCCGAAGCGGAGTTAGGAGACCTGGCTGAGGACATTGCGGAGGAAAGGGTACGAAAGATCGGACAAAAGCTCTCAGAGGGAACCGGAATCTGGACGGCGGGCTACTGCGGTCGATACTCATGCTTGCTCTGTTCCGTCATACTCAATCCGGCCGCTCCTTCCCTTCATACCTGCACTTCCGCTACGAAGGCGAGCGAATCTCCCCTCAAATCGCTGAGGCTTGCCATCGAGAACGCAGCGAGTGAAGCAGTGAGGCGGATATGTCGCCGCTGTGGAGCGAGTTCAGTCAAGGAATCGGGTTGCAACAAGGTCATCTGTCGATGCGGCCAAGCGTTCTGCTGGAGCTGTCGGTCAGACATCCCTGCTGCGGTCGGTTATCAGCACTTTTGCCAACACTTTACCAGACGTAAGTACCGCTCACTCGTGTCAGCCGGGTTCTGAGAATGCTGACAGTATCGTGAGTTGGTAGCCGGACAAGACTGTGACGAGTGTACAAAATGTATGTTGTACAAGGAGCCCGACGAGAAGGCGCTCGTCCGATCCGCCATCTGTGCAGGTATGTATATCTTGCCTGCTCTCCCTTTTGCGGTTGATGACGAATTTGACTTTCGCTTGCCTTGGCGCTACTAGCACGAGATCGATGGATCGCAGAACACCCACAACAAGCCAGCGAACTTGAAGGTGTAGACCTGGGGCCAATCTTTGCGGGAGTTCGGGACGTTGTCCCAAAGTTGTCGGGTAAGGTCCATTCTGCCGATCTCGCTGTCATCACGAGAGGACTGATAGTATCGTCTACAACCGCTACAGTTGCCGAGAAACTGACGACGGGTTTTGAGCTGCTTGCTCTTAAGCTGCTGGCACTCTCCGTTCGTCCTCGCTGACTGTGCTGAAGGAAACGTGATCGATTATTCATCTCAACGGAGAGCCTACAACTGCCCGTACAGCGCCTCTTCGGCCGTTGGGCGATGCTTCAGACCCGCGCAGACAAACCCCGTCAAGCGAGAATTAATGTGATGATTCTGAGCTCCGATCAGCGATTCCGATCTTGGTTGACGCTATGTATTTAACTAAGAGCACGCCTGATTATACAAGCACCTATAGCTCAGCGGCAGAGCGGTCGACTGCAGTCTTTCAGCGCATCGTCAGGTCCCTGGTTCAAACCCGGGTGGGTGCTTATCTTTTGCATCCGTCAACAAACTCGCAAACAGTTCTTTTTGACAGTTTGCCAAAGTGGATAGATGTTCTGCTAATGAGTATTGTTTGCTAAGCGAATCGTAAGGGGACGAACGCCGAGGAACAATCCGTCTCAGCTGATCAATCGCGGCCGAAACGTAGGTTCGAGCTTGTAGTCACCATAGCCATTTCGTCGACAACGCATCCAGCGATAGCGACGATGTCAAAGTCGGTAGTGTCGTAGTACTGGTCTGCCACACCGATATCTACCAGCAGTGAAGGGCGTCAGAGATCAGGCGAGGCGAGCGAATGCAGCGATCAACACAATTCTTGATCATTGCCCCTCAACCGACAGCGATGAGTCACGATGCTCTCGCAGACTCCTTAGCACACGCAGTCGCGCAGAAGTATGCAGCATTACCTCGGAGCGGGAAACCGCGGCCTCGGTCGAACGCTGCACCGACATGGACAGTCCTCGCGGGGTTCTGTCTCTATCGATCGGACGGGCAGCAGACTTACTGTCACTGCATTTCGTTAGGGTGCGTCTCGAGCGTCCTGACAACTGTACTATACTCATCGTCGTTGTCGGTGGTTGTAATTGCAGTACGGGATTGAAAGCGCTTCCTCACTCGAAACTGCCCATTCGCGGAGACGTCTTGCACGATTCGCACGCAGAAATCATCGCGAGACGAGGTCTGAAGCTCTGGCTGTATCAACAGATCGAGACAGCACGCGCTGGCGGCCGGACCTCGTTTCTCGAATCTGCTGCGCCGAAGAGATGGCGCCTCAAGGGAGACTGGAAGCTCGGCCTTTGGATCAGCACACTGCCGTGTACGCGTCCATCCATCTCGCCCGAGCACAAGTTCCCCTCGCACTCAACGACTTGCGCGTGAACACAGGCGGCGATGCTTCAACTTATTCCCTCGCGCTCTCGGCAGTCGACTTACCCCCAAACGATCTCGTTGCCTCTACAACAATCCCGCCAACCTGCCATTCTGCTTTGTCGGAAGCGGCTGCTCTCGGTCTCGTGACAACTCGCGAGCCATTTGCCGACACTGGCGCTGATACCCTCATGAGGGTACATCGTGGGCGAAATTCCTACTCTACGCTGTCGACATTGCGGACGAAACCTGGTCGTGCCGATTCTCCGCCTACGACGAGCCACTCGTGCTCCGACAAGCTCGCACTTTGGTCCTTGCTCGGAGTTCAAGGCGCACTTCTAGCCCGTCTCGGCGTCGAGGTCAGAATAGATTGTCTCGCTGTATCTGGCGTGCAGGGCGACTCCACCAGGAAAGAAAAGGTCCGGGAAGAGATCAGAAGAGCCGTTGGAGGCAGACTAGAAGGCTGGATCGGTCCAAGGGATGTTCTGGTCCAGGTCCCAACGGTCGGACTCGCTGAACACGTTGACTTTGAGCATGCTCGGGAGGCCGTGGCCAGAGACTTTGAGGTCTCTCAGAACGAAGTGGTCAGTTGTCAAGAATGTAAGCACATTTCGATACATCTTGTGCCAAGCTTCGTGCTGAAAAATCAGGTTGAATGCGTAGCCATATCGTGGGTAGACAGTTTAGGGGTCGAGGTCATCACTAATGGCATCCGCCAAGGCGCTTCGCCGAAACGGAAACCTGATGAACCGCTTGGCCCTAAAGCGAGGTAAGTCAATTTTCGCAGCTCAAGATCACGAGAGGGTGCGTCTGATCCCGCGGCTCCCCTTCAGATCGAGATTATCAAAGCTTAGTCTCTTCCAGCGACATGTCGAGGTGGAGCGCGGCGTTTCACCTAGCAATTTAATGGAGGATTCGACGTATTACGCATCCAAGCACAATGCACGTACATCACAGTCTGGCGATTATCAAGACCTGAAGGCGGCTGTAAGGGAAGGTCCATTCAAGGGATGGTTGGTCAGCGGTCGAGAATGGGAGGATTTCGACGAGCTTGGAAGAATTAGGGGTTCTGCGGGAACACTTTACAGGTAAGCTACGGCGGCTGTTTCGGGTTCCTGCTGGAGTCTACAATCTTCGGATCCCTGCACATCATCATCAATGTCGGCGCAGAGGTAGGAGACTGTGCAACGTCGTTGCCTGCCTCCAAACCTGACCGTGCCGACAAGAGGCTAGGGACGGGATCTGTAAAACCCGGATGCTGCGCCGCCCACTATGTGGCCACTATGTGGTTCACCCGAGCCCGTGCTCACTGGGGATACGGTCTGCTCAAGGCCAACACCGCATGAGATACCTCCGGGACATTCGTCTGTCACAGCAGAGTCGTCTCGCAATTATGCAGGGCCTGCGCAATCGCCACAATATTTGACCCTGTCATTTTGATGCAACTGAGCTGGAATATAATTTTCACGAGAATGAATGAGGTTGATGAGCGGGACAGCCTTCACCGCTTTCACACTTCGCCACACTCGTCGATCCGCTATGGGCTGGTTCTCTTCCTCGTCCGCATCTTCGTCCTCTTCCTCGTCATCGGACCCTGCCTCGGAGTCCGCTGCTCCGACGCGATCGGAGCGAAAGGCCTGCTGGGATTCCCGCGATCTCTACTTCGGCTGTCTCGACAAGAACGCAACCTCCGTACCGGGTCAGGAAGGGGACAAGTGCAAGTCAGAGGATGATACTTACCGCGCCAAGTGCGCTGCGAGTTGGGTAAGCCTTTCAGATACTCGCTCCACTTTGTGGCTTTTGTTCCGGGAGGATGCACTCGGCTCATAGAATTGACGAGACTTCCAACGTACGTTACAGGTGGATTACTTCAACAAGCGACGCGTACTCCAGTTGCGACAGGATATGATGGAGCGAAGGGCGGCGGAGCAGCAAGCCGACTTGGCCAAACCGCGGATAACCAAATGATCATGTTACGATACAGAGATTGCTTTGTGAGGAACAATCCACTTTGACATATAGTCTTTCGAGCGCATGTGCATAACAAGCTGATGCCTTTCAGCGAAAAGCAGACGAGAAACCCGACATGTAGATAGTTTGGACGCGATCGAACCTTGTGACAATGCGATTTGCCAATGACCATCGTTCTAAGGAAGAAGGAAGAATGTGCTGGCTATGATACAGTATCGTAAGAGATAAATTAGGAGACACAACAATAAGATCTCAATCACGGATCCTCGAGCTGGCTTCAGCACCATCCGATCCTCAGCAACCTGTAGCTGCCCTCATCGGCTCTTCCGACACCCTTGACCCTTTCAACCTCGGTTGTGCTCTGAATCCCGACGCGCCAAGGTTGCCCTTCTTTGCGTTCGCCCAGTTGCTCCTGCGTAGGGAACGCCTTCGCGATCGAGGCGATGGCCTCGACGTGAGTTGGTCGGATCGGTACAATCAAGTGGAAACCAGGTGAGGCTGCCGAGGCAGCAATCGAAGATTGCGTCTTGACAACGTGCGCCGACGGGATCGAATCCGAAGTTTCGGTCGAGTGCAACGATGGTCGATCGGGCAAACGGGTCTCGACCGCATCTGACTCGAGGGACAGGTTGGCGATTTCTCGCGACAATGGCTCCCGGATTTCGAGTGACTCTTGGTAGGCGTCGGGCTTGATAAGGAACTGTTCGACGCACGATTTGAGCCAAATTGCGTGCGTAGGACCGTACACGACATCGGCAGCGAGGAGGGTGTGGAAGGGTCGGTCGAAAGGAGGAGGCATGATGGTTGGAATGGGATTCCGTGGGTTTGAAGCAGCCGAGAAAGCGCGGGATGAGTGAACAGCGGACCAGTCGAGCTTGTGGGTTTGCACGGGTAGGGAAGAAGACGAGGAAGAGCTTGACGCGCGTGAGTGAGGCGTGCCGGGTGCTGAAGGGGTAGACAAGCCAGAAGTCTTCGTCGTTGGCTTGAGAGAGGGCGAAACGAGCGGCGAAGGCGCAGGCGAAACTGCGGCCGAGTTGCTGACGACGTTCTTCTGCAAATTCTCGAGTACTCCGTCGTGGTAATCCGTTGCAATCACATCCGAAGCGATGTTCATACGCTCGCTCATACCCTTCCAGACGAGACTCAACAATCCAGTGCCTGCTCCTAGTTCAAGGACGCGTTGGTCTGGAATCCCCACGCCAAACTTCCCCGGTTCGAGGGCGATCATGCGTGCAAGGATGATCGAACTTCCCCAGGACTGAAGTCCCACTGACGTAGGGTCGAGGTGCGATGGTAATGCGTCGTTCAGCGTGATTAGGAGGGGCTCGGTTTGAGGATCTGCCTCAGGAGGACAGGTCGGAAGCAAGAGTGGTCTCAAGATCGCTCCTCCTTCTACAGAAAGCAACTCGATTCCTAGTCAGTATCAATACGGAGTGAGACCAGCATGGGAAAGGAACTCGCCAGAGGTAGCAGTCAAGTGCGAGACGAGGCCAGCCGCCTGATCGACTATCTCGCACCTCAGATCGCGCTCCTGTTCATCCCCATTCTCCTGGGCTTCTTCGATCCACTCTTCACCTCTCTTGACCACGAGACTCAACCAATTGACCGCCCACGATCGTTCAAATTGGTCCTGATGCAGGAGAGGATCTACTGTCTCATCCTCTTCGACCTCGCTCGAGAATTGCGCTTGCCGGGCTGCCTCTTGACTAGGATGAGCTAAACTTGAATCTGTGTCGGCTGCATAGAGCGTTCTGAGGTGCTGGATCAAGTCGAGGATCTTTTGCGAAGTAAGATTCGAGGCGCTGAGATTGCGGCTGAGTTTCGGGAGAACTGAGGTGGGTAAGGAGAGACGGCGGACTCTTGTCGACATCCAGCGAGAATAAAGGTATTGCGATGCAAAGTTGACGAGGACAGCGAGAGCACGGAGACCGAGGAACGTTTTGATCAGCTTTCCGCGCAAGCAGAGTCAGCTGAGAATTTCGCAAGCGGAAGGCGGCTGACACGCAGATAGAGAGCGACTAGACATACTGCACCACTTTCCCTGGTCTGCGGTCCGTATATAAATGCAGGACTCGTAAGCCACCTCCTTGTGACACCGCGATAAGGTGAAACCGCCGGTTTTTCGGACCTTCCTAGCAGGGCGTCTAACACCGGAATCAGCTATAGCATAATGGAACACTTGAGCATGTGTAGCCAGGTCGAGCGGATATAAAGCCGTTCCAAGCTGAAAAGTTATCGTGAATCTGACTAGCTCTATAGATGGCCGGCGCGCTTCCTCTGAGCTCGTACATGTGTGTCTCTTGTGATACGCAGCGCAGCGCACGTGTACTAGCAAGCATTGGAGCTGAAGCGGTTCAGATGATGAGCTGTAGGACGTACAGTGTAGAAGGACCTGAGCTTTAAACAGCCTAAACGTTCGCAGCTGGACTTCCTTGCCATTTCATTTTCCTGTCGGACCTGCCAGCAACCGAGCATCGACAATCTGGCTCACAGTTGGAGCTAGTGTCCTTGCCTGGGATACTGTAAGGATCCCTCCTATACGCCGGGTTCGAGCCAAGTTGGCTTGATCGAATTTCCTCAAGTTGTCGCTGCTGTCAAGGCAATACGCGAGGTCCAGAAACAAGAGTTGTTGGCAACCTCAGACGAAAGAAGAGTGGTGACATTGACTACGGTGCGTAAGCTAAGCTTGCGTTGATGTTTTCACTAGTTCTCTGCCCCGAAACTTGTTGACCGGCGGCCTTGTAGTCTTGAAACCAGTATTGAAATCCTTGTAGCGCTTCCTCAATCCCCTCCGATCGCGCTCTCATATACAGAGGGTATACCCCCTTCCTTTCTTCCCTTGCGAATCTCTCATGCTCGAGCTCCGTAATGCGTAACTCGCGGTGTTCAAGGCGTAACTTGAGTCTCTCGAGTTCTCCCTCCGCGCGTGCTCGCTTTGTCCGTTCCTCGAGCGCGAGTCGTCCGTGCTCGAGCCGCATTTTGTGGATCTCCTGAAGGTGTTCCATTTTAAGGGCATCGAAATCAATCCGTTCTTGTCGCCGTAAACCCCTGTTCCGGGCATGATTTCAGTCAAAGAGCAAGATGTAATATTCGAGCGAGGAACGGGACTTACGCCGCCGAAGGTGCCGGAGATATCGATGGCGATGACGAGGAAACATCGCTCGACTCAGCCTCTTCCATCGAACTTGAGGCGCCACTCAATGGGCTTGTTGCCCCACTGTATCAAAGAGAACCGTGTCAGACAAGCTTCCGATCAGAAGGAGAGAGAGCTTACAGAGGGATTTTCTTCTTCTTGCTCTTCGTCTTGACCGCATTCTTACTGATCGACCTGATTGTCGTAGGTTTCTCCTGATTTCTGGTCGAGGAGTGGTGACGGGCTCGGTCGTCACGTTCCTTGATAGATGACGATGCGCCAAGATGCGGTGAAATCCGCGATATCGTTCGCCGCCGATGTCGCAACGGGTCGAGTTCACTTTCAAGATGATGATGGATTGTGGCCGAATTCGTAGCTATAATAAGCCAAGATGCCGGGTCGTGCGTTCTATGCAGCTCGAGCATCCGCCAGTAATACGGAGTGGCATCGATTAACTTTTCTGTCTACGAAAGAACTGTTAGTCGTCTCTTCATCTCGCGCGCGATGCACACAAAGCGCATCACAGGAGTGGAAGGGGCGGACGGGAGGAGAGGAGGAGGGAGAAGCCAACTCACGACCCTCTCGCTTCAGCTGCTCGTCGTGAAGGAGACTCAATTCCTCGCGCGTTACGCCGAAAATAATGCCAATTCCCAAATCCATCAGTTTGTCAGTAGTCGACTTGAACTTTCTCGACGTTCTGTAGTCAGGGAAAAACATGCGTCAGCCAAAGAGCAGAAAGAGTTCTAGCTCGAGCGCGAAAGAAAAGGGAAACACTCGCCTTTTCCACCACGAGGACGTCGATTCAACCAAGACTTTGCGTTCGTCGTGATCGTCCCAGAGCAGACCATACTCGTCGTTGTCCTTGGAGACTGTCTTTGCGATCTGTCCTTCCGATTCACGGTCAGCGAATTCGGATCGGCAGAGATGTGCGGATCAGAGAGGACATTTGCTCACTTTTGACATGCATTGTATCTGTGTCGGTCCAGCACCACCCTTCGTGAAATGAGCCTCACCGCAGAGGGCCATGCCGATGTCGTCGTTCTTTTCGATGAAGGCGAGAGCGACATCGGCAAGGAACTCGGACCGCTTGACGCTCGGCGCCGGCTTTGATGATCCCTTCTCAGTGCTCGATGTCTTGTGAGCCGATGCGGTCGAGGTGGTCTTCTTGGTAAGCGCGGAGGAGGAGTGGCTGGGCGTCCGGCCCATCGTCGACGTCAAGTTGATGCCCTCTGCAGGGTCGAAGCCGGGGAGCACGAGTAGTTTCAGACGCTTTGAGAAAAGTTGACGTCTCCTCCGTACGCTCGGAAAACGCGGAATAGGAGACGAAGAGGGCGAGAAAGCGGAAGAGACAGTCGCGTACTCGCGAGAAGGAATCAAAAATCATCGGATGTGCTCGCGCTCCAACGCGCGCTGCCGTCGTATCCGCAGCCAACAATCGTCACGTGTTCTCCCCCCAGAGTCGGGTTTCTACGCGCTCACGTTCGACTAGCATCCACACAGAGCGGCACCATCCTGTGTCGCGTACCAGCGAGTCCCGCCAGTCCGTATCGCCGCAGACACAGCTACTATCTTGACCTCGTCCCTTTCGGAACCTCGTACCCGGTCTAGGTAGTCGACGATGCCTCCTGACTACGTCGCCCTACCACCAGACGTCGCTCCGCTATCAGACTCGGCTGCCGCAGGCGATCCACCTACACTTCCGAAATCAGTACCCCTGCGGCCTCCTTCTTTCCAAATCCCCGATCCCTTCGCTCCCTTGCGGCGAGCCAGGCAGTCCATGGGCACAGACGGCGACGATAGCAGCGAGTCAGAATACGACGACGAAGCGACCATCTCTGATGAGAAAGTCATGCTCATGCGGGGAGGCGATGCGCCAGCTCATCTCGACGAGAACGGACAGGACTGGCCAGATCGCACGCAGGCCCGATCTACGGTACTTCCTTCTCTTCATGTATCAAATAGTACAGGAAGTTGTCGAAGCTGACTCTCGTTCATCGATCGAGCGCAGCGACGGCGATTCATCTTGGGCGCAATCGTTGCCATTCCTCTCTGCTTTCTCTTCTCAGGCTTAATCGTATCCAATATCATCTCGCCGCCGACTGGGCTACACACCTTCAAGGGACAAGGGTTGAAAAAGATCACACGCGAGCACCTCGAAAATGGCACCTTCTACCCCGATAGCGTCGAGCTAGCGTGGCTTGCTGAAGGTCCGTTCGATCCCCTTGACCGCGAAATTACCATCAAGTCCTGATGTCACTGCCTGTGCTAGCTGGAGACGGGGTCTACAGCAAGCGGACGGAAACAGGCTCCATCATGCTCTTCGACGTGTACAAGAACGAATCTCGAATCCTTGTCGACGGCAACAAGATCCGCGATGTGCGTGTCCGTGAATCGTATCTATATTGACCATGCGCTCACAATGTACTAGTGCGACCGTATGCATAGGCTGATGGCACAAAGCTAGAATGGTCTCGCTTCAGAGTGTCTGCAGACCTACAATTCATCCTGTTCGATACAGAATGGACGAAGCAGTGGCGTCATTCAACCTACGCGAACTTTTGGATTCACAATGTCTCTGCATCGACTACCAAACGACTGCGTGGCCCTTCGTACCCTCCCCGGACTTCCTTTGCCTCGTTCTCCCCCAAGAACCATCATATCGCCTACGTCCATTCGAATGACCTGTACGTTCTCGAGAGTCCCCCCGCATCGGGACAGAGAAACGATGCGATCAGGATCACCCGTGACGGGAGTGCGACAACGTTCAACGGCGTGCCCGATTGGGTATACGAAGAAGAGGTGAATCAAGCCGAGTCTGGATTTCAGGCTCAATTTTGCTGACCCTGTTCGACACGCTTAGGTGTTTTCATCAGACGTGACAACTTGGTGGTCTCCATCTGGCTCAAAACTCGCATTCCTTTCGTTCGACGAGGAGCAGGTCCCCGAATACGAGTTCCCAGTGTACAATTCCGACTGGTTCGTTGGAGGTGCCGACACGTACCCTTCGCACACGATCATGCGATATCCGAAAGCTGGATATCCCAACCCCAAGGTCCGCTTGCGCGTCTTTGACCTCGAGAGGTTCTTGACCGACAGGACCTCTGAGTGGTCCGACGAGGAAGGCGTCCTTCGAGCGACAAAGGAACTCGTGCTGGACAACCCATTCCCAGAAGACGACGTGATCATCTCGGAAGTCGAATGGATTGGTGCAGACGAACTCATGGTCAAGGCGACCAACCGGATCGCCACGATCGAGCGAGTAGCGCTCTTCAATTTTGACCGCAACCTCGATGATGGTCAGAAGAGCGTCGTCGTTGGCAAGGTCGTGAGATCTGTCGATTTCGATAAACTCGATGGAGGTTGGGCCGAGCCCGTAAGCAGTTTCTACGAGCTGCTCGAGTGTCAGGCGAGTCACTGATCGCAACGCTTTCCTTGCAGGGCTCGAACATCGTCGGAATCGCCTCGACAGTACTTTTGCACTCACAGGCGAACGACTCAGAATCGTCAGCGTCGATTCCGTCATACCCTCCAGGCTACCTCGATATCGTTCCGTCTCCGTCCGGCTTCAATCATTTGGCCTACTTTTCACCTGCCGATTCGAAAGAGCCAGTCTTTCTGACAGAGGGAGACTGGGAGATCGATGGATCCGTTCAGATGGTCGATGTACAGAGAGGACTAGTGTGCGTCCTCTCTTCAGCTTTCGGTTTCTACGTGATATTCGGCTAACCCAGAATGTGCGCTCTGACCAGCTATTTCATCGCTGCAAACCCCTCGATCGAGCGCCACCTGTTCTCAGTGCCACTACCGACTTCGCTCGCGCAGCTTTCTGATTTGAAAGCGGGCAAGACTGAGCTACCTGCACCGACCCCTCTGACAGATACGAGCGAGCGCGGCCGATGGTCCGTCAGCTTCTCACCCTTTGGTGGGATCTACCAGCTGGATTATGGTAATTCCCTCGGTTTCTTTATCCCTTCGCCGTATTGACAAGAGCTAACGGTGTGCACCCAGAGGGACCGGGAATACCGTACCAGAAGCTCGTCAAAGTCGAAGACCCTGGTAAGCCGTCCGTCAGGTATCCTGTGCGAGTTGCACCGCCTAATCTGTCCTTGCTTTCAAAAGCCTACACACATATTCTAACAGACAACGCTGCGCTCCGATCGATCGACTCGAAATTCCAGCACGCCGAAATCAGTTATCCCACTGTTGCGATCGAGCCAAAGTTCGAGATGACCGAGGGTTCTTCGGCGAGACAGAAGGAGATCACTCTCGATACGATGGAGCTGCGTCCACCCATGATGGATGTTTCAGGACGCACCAAGTATCCAGTGCTTTTCCAAGTGTTCGTTTGACTAATTCGTCGTCTTCTTTGCCTTGTTAACGATACACCAACTTACCGAGTGCGGTTCTCATGAAACAGCTACGGCGGACCCAACAGCCAAACTGTCACAACGAAATACCAGAGAGATTGGCAACACTATCTCTGCTCTGCCCTCGGCTACGTGATTGTCAGGGTCGACCCACGTGGGACTGGATTCAGAGGCAGGAAACATCGAGTTTTGGTCAAGAACAGGCTGGGAGAAGTCGAGAGAAGTGATGTGATCGCCACGGCTAGGTAAGTGAAGCATCCCGACGAACAGTCAACAGCTTCACCACTGATAGGCGTTCAAATTCGGAACTCCACAGGCAATGGGCAGACTTGCCTTACGTCGATGAAAAGCGCATTGCAATCTGGGGATGGGTGAGTTTGATTCTGCTGACTCGCTTGCGGATCAGACTGATATTTTGGCATTCTCGCAGTCTTATGGCGGGTTCTTGACGTCCAAGGTGATCGAGGCCAACTCGTCGGTCTTTCAACTCGGCATGGCGGTTGCGCCCGTCACCGACTGGCGCTACTACGACAGCGTGTACACGGAGCGCTACATGTCGACACCTCAGCTGAACCCGGGTGGTTACCAGAACAGCTCGATCTCGCAAATGGACGGGTTCAAGCACGCTCATTTCGCGCTCGCTCATGGCAGCGGAGACGACAACGTGCATTTCCAGAACACGGCCGCGCTACTCGACAAGTTTACGGTCGCAAGAGTCCGGTGAGCCTTCCGGAAGTGGGCTCTTTCGAAAGGATGCAGGGCGACTGATGCTTGAGATACGATCCAATTGTTAGCGGATTTGAATTCCGGCAATTCACGGACGCCGATCATTCAATGGGATTAAGAGGAGCGTATTGGGAGCTTATGGCCTGGTTGGAGAGTGTCGTGAGTACCACTTCTGGAAGCGCGAGCGGGCCTGCTCGTTGAAAGCCACGACCATCTCATTGACGGCAGTTTGCGACACGGATTGTTTTCAGCTTGTCGACAATTTCGGGGAAGGCGGACGAACGAAGGCCAAGTGGAAGCTGAAGGCGGAACAATCCGAGCACGACTAGACCTTTATGTTGTACATTTCCTGGGGCTCGCATTGCTCTCGAGTCTGCAGGTCGTCGCTTGAGAACGAGATCAAGTAATATCCGGAACTAGGCTCAGAGAACAACCCAAACGCAAAGGAGAAACAGAGTTTCTTCCTGCAAGTGCAACTGCGGCGCCAGAACATTTCTCGAACCTGCTGCTACAGGAACTGTAACGCAGCTCTAGCCGACTTGCATACTTTGCGCATTCTCAGTGCAGAAAGACAAGACATCTAATGAGATGGCCCGCGGGCGCACTCCTGTCGACTCTTAAGCGACAACCGAGGAAGGTTCCGTCTCCTGTGCAAGGGCCCCGCGCTGCTGCCTGCATGCCAAGTGGCGGAACTCCTGAGACAACTCAAAAATGCCACGGGACTTCCGCTTCGAGCGAATTCAGGGGTCAAATGTCTCATCGGGACCCGGAGTTTTTTTCTTTGGCTCCGGTCGTCCGTGCATGCATGCGCAAAGAATGACCCTTTCAACTTGGCCATCGTTTCCGCTTACAGTCTCCGTCACTCGCTAACACCGGTAGCTTTCGCTACTCTGCGACTCACCGTCAATGTCAGCTCGCTACCTTGTCGACCGGTCTACAGCGCTCGAGAAGATCAGGTCGGACGAAAAGGTGTCTGTCCTTTGTCATGATCCAGGCTCGTCAACCTCATCGTCAGCGAGAACATCCATTAGCACGCCGGAACGATCTCAAACGCCCGACTCTGCTTACTCTGACGAGCGCCTACTGAACCCCTACTCGACTCCGCTCGCTGCGGCTTACGCACCGTCATCTCGACAGAATTCAATCTCAACGCAGGCGCGATACTTTCGAAGGTTGTTCTGGACGCAGCGATGGAACAGCAGGGTCATGGCTTTGGTCCTTAGCGCATTCGCAGCCTGCGTGTTCTTTTGGCCAGAGAACAGGCGGGATCCGCGCAGGGTGATGTTCACGGTACGAGGCGCAGCCGATAGTTTGCGGGAGCGCCAATGTCGATTGTTCCCGCGAATGAAGAGCTGCTCCGACCCGTTCCGTCGACTCAAATATACCGACGATTCGGGTTTACTCGTCTATCCCGCCAAACTTGCCGACCCTGCATCGGCTCCCACGCTCGATGCAAACCCTACGCCGCCCCCTCAGCCTCATCCTATTCACTATCTCATTCATTCGGCGGAGACGCTATGGAATGAGAAAGTTGCTTGCCAGAGCAGAACTCTTTCCGAAGCCGTCGCGGAGTACACCCGCCGATACGGCCAAGCACCACCGCGAGGCTTCGATGCGTGGTTCGCGTTCGCCACTCGTCACAACGTTCCACTCATCGATGAGTACGACTCCATTCATCGGCAGATCCTCCCCTTTGCCGCTCTCTCGCCAGAGATTCTTCGGAAGCGGAATGCGATGCTGCAAAATACGACGGGCGAGGAAGAGCTATGGTTACATCAGCATACCGTTACGGTGAAAATCCGCGAGCATGGACAGAATGTGACCGCAGATGGCCCTATGCGCAAGGTCAACTATCGCGCGGACCAACTACTCGAACTACTGAAGGGTATCTCCGAATTCTTACCCGACCTCGACTTGACAATCACTGGTGCGATCCGTTTCCTTTTCGGTCGCGCGCTCGTTCAATTTCTGATTTGCCGTTACCTGCAGGTCACGATGTGCCATGGGTAACGATGTCTGGGGAAGCGAAGGAGGAGCATACTGCTGCAGCACAGCGAGGTCAATGTGAGTCTACTGTTCGACCTGAGCTGTCTCCACGATGCTGATATCGCTGTTTCTCGCGACAGGGATCGATGACATCGCCACTTATGTCAATGATTGGTCTCTAGAAGGTTTCCAAACAATCTGTCCTCCTAATTCGCCAATCCGGGCGAAAGGCTCGATCTATGAGCGGCTCGAGCCTGTACGCCCTGATGCAATTTCCTTCATTGGTCTCGATCACCGAAAGACGATGGACATTTGCAACTTTCCCGACAATCAGCCGCTTCATGGTTACACTTCCTGGTCCGAGCCTTCTTCTCACAGAGCACGACTTGATACCGTTCAACTAATACAACATGTCGATTCAGGAACGGTCCTCGACCAGGCATCCTCTTTCCCCTGTTCTCGTGGACGTCCTCTACGCTCAACACCGACTTCCTACTGCCTGCGCTTGAGCAGTACGAGCGAGCGGTCGGACCCGATCCTATCTGGAGCAAGAAGAAGTACAACAAGGCGGTGTGGCGAGGGTCGACTACCGGGAGTGATCTGACGATCGCGCACGCTCGAAAGTACAGTCAGCGAGTTCGACTCGCTCGAGGTGAGTCCCCCACTTCGGCGGACTCGAATACTAATACTAATACCTGCACTGGTATCCTCGGCAGTGCCGCTCGCGACTGGCGAAGTTACAGTCCCTCTTGCCAAGGACGATGGACCGAATTTACTTGGCCCCGTTCAGGATTACACAGCATCAGCTCGTGCTTTCGCCAACGCTTATCTCGACATCAAATTTCAAGGCCGCGCTCAACAGTGTGGTGATGCTGAGTCATGCGCCAGATTCGAAAAAGACTTCGAATGGGACGGCTTCATGTCGGAAGAGGAGCAGAATCAAGCAAGTCCTTCTCGCTGTCTTTGGTTCAGCGCTCCTACTAACCCAGTGTGCGAACAGTACAAGTACGTCATTGACGTTGATGGCAACGGATGGAGTGGTAGATTCCATCGGTTAGTCTTTCTTGCGCTGTACGAGGAAGAAGTGCAACACATGACAGCTGAACACTCTGTTTTGTTACAGTCTCATGGCGAGCAATTCGCTCGTCCTCAAAAGCACCATTTTCCCAGAGTGGTACGCAGACAGAGTACAGCCATGGGTCCAGTAAGTCGATCTCTTCTGATGGCTGTCCGGAACGAATTCTGACACGACGCTGACCGGAAAACTCTTCTTCCAGCTACGTCCCCCTCAAGGTAGACTATTCGGACCTCTACCCAATTCTCGCCTTTTTCCAGGGTTCTCCTCTCGACGGCTCGGGAGCCCACGAAGACCTCGCCGAAAAAATCGCCACTGCTGGTTCGGGGTGGGCTCGTGATTTCTGGCGATGGGAAGACATGCAGGCCTACCTCCTGCGCCTCGTCCTCGAGTATGCCAGAATCCTCAATCGTGATGCGCCTGGCGCCACGAACTGGGATTACGTGCCTCTGTCTTCCTAAAGGGCATTATACCCTAGACGCAATTTCTCTTCCTCTCGATACCGTCAACGCATAGTCTTTGTTCCGCATCATTCGTTGCCTTGATACCGTTTCATACCCTGTTGTTCTCTCACTAGTTGTAGGCCACCCTTTCCTTTGTAGTTTCGAATTAAGAAATCCAATATCAACCGCACACAGGTCTGCACTCTTCGTCGATAGGTCGGCCTCGATGTCTCGTGGCTTGATTGAAGTGGCACAATCGCGGGCTTTGGCGTGCTGAAAGCCGGCATCCACGCAGTCCGAGCCGGGATTCTCGTTGCTCGATCTGGAGCGGCCAGCTTCTCACCCGTGCGTCGACGCCGGCTTTCAGTCCGCCAAGAACGGCGATTATACCAAACGCTTGAGCCGTCAGACATCGAAGCCAACCTACCGGCGAGTCTTGGAGCGGTTGCCTTCGAAATGCAGGACTATCGTCGTCAATCCGTACCTCGTTGGCCTCGCTCGTTCCGCCGCCACAGGGACTTCCGTGGAAGGCATCGAGCACGAAATCGATATCCGACAGGCGAGTGCGGCGTTCACTCGCATCCGTGCACGCTTAACTCTGCACAAAGGCATCTGATCATACGATTACGAGCCCTTTCAGTTGTCCGTCTAGGAAGTTCGGCATAGCTGCTGCTTCTGAGCCTGTCTTTGGTAGCCTTTCAACTTGCCCGAGGAAGAATCTACTGGAAGTGTCGACTTGTGCGATGTGTAACACGCCGGCGAGTATTTCATCTCGCACTTTCTCGAACACTCGAGAACTCTCCCGATACCTTTCGTTTTGTTCTCCAAGGTTCTCCCTCTCTGTTCGCTCTCCTTTATAAACCTCCGTAGCCTCTCGTTACTTCTCTTAGGAGAGCGAACAAAGAGAGAGAACCTTGGAGAACAAAACGAGAGGAATCGGGAGAGTTCTCGAGTGTTCGAGAAAGTGCGAGATGAAATACTCGCCGGCGTGTCACACATGCCCTCCCCTTAAGGCCTGGATGTCCCAGCCAGGTGTTCAATCATCGAGGTCGGGAGAAGGAGGAGACTTGAAGGGTTAAGGGACCCGGTGTCTGCAGCGAAGCGGACGAGGTAGTGTTGGGTCGGAGGTGTCGGAGGATGGGAGGAGGGGGAGGGAAAGCGAACCGGAGTACAGGGAGGGAGGGTGGAGAAGGCGTAGGGCGTCCGTAGCTTGATCGTTCTTTTGATAGAGGTCGATCACGTCGAACAAAGTGGGGGAAGAGCCGGGAGTGATCGACGGGTATGAAGGACTTCGGAGGAGGTCGAACGGGAGGGGCGGAGGAGCCGGGGAGTGGTCGACGGGCGTTGGCGATGTCTCATCAGCGGCCTTTCTCTATTTCCCCACTCCTTCGACTGCACTTCGATTGTATGCTTCAGGCAAGGGGTTTCGTTGGGAAACGACTACGGCAGACTTGCTTGGTCGCGACTCCCTCTCAATGGGCGCGACGCTAGCGCCTCTGCCGTTTCGAGTCATGCGGTGAAAGCGCTCACTCCCCTTGTCAAGCAAGGGGTCCGAGCTTGTCTGAATCAGTGCGCGACTCCTGTCGACTCGCTCTTGGCGTACAGCCCGTCTGCCGCCTCGACCTCGTCGCCGCAGCACTCCTATCGACGGCCATGAATCCGAGTAGGCACCCTGGAATGGACACATCATCCGCTATGGCTCCCGCAGAGGCTTGAGGCCTAGGAGAAGGCACAGGAGAGAGGCGGGACCGCTTGGCAGGTGAATGAGCATGCAAGCTCTCTCCTGCTTGATGTCACGAACCTCGATATGCGTAGGCACAGGATCCACACTGCCTTCTCCCGGGGTATCCCACCTTGCTGCTGGCTTTCGCGCTGGAGAGGACGAAGCTATTGCGCGCTCAGGCGACTAATCCAGGCGGACCCAAAGTCGGATTGAAGCCGACTTTCTGCTCGACGCTCTTCGTCTATTTCTGCCCAGCCACTCCTCCAACCCTGACGGAAAGCAGCATAAAATCAGCACCTAATGTGTTGAAGATACTGGAATGTACTGCCTCTCGTCGCCTCGCACAAGACCAGGCGAGCATCTGAGACCTTTGTGCCAGCTGCATCGAAACAAACGGGAATGACAAGCTCCCCGCTTCCATTCGACACTCCCGCAATTGCCAATCAAGCTCTTAGATCTCACACTGTAAGCTCATTATTCTTGGAGCCGGAATCATTACGCCTTGACGCGTCGGGTGCGATTAACACAGGTCTCTTCCGGAACGCCTTCGCGTGAAGCACTGATGTCGGAGGCAAGTAGCGAGTTGGAAATGGCTCAACCCTTACGAATACCACCTCGTGAAGTGCCCAGTCGCCCGTCGTCGGCTTCGACTACGGGCAGCTCGCAAGCATCATCACTGTATCATTTTCCAGCCGACGGGAAAATGCCCACAAATCAGACGGAACGAAAGGGATCGGCATCATCAGCTGTCCTCATTGAGGAAAGTGATGACGCGACGAAGACACAGGGCGAGAAGGAAGACCGTGCACGAAAAGCAAAGGCGAAATCGGCAGCGCTCACTTCATTCATCTATAAACTCTTCGAGTGAGTCAAACTCGACAGGCAACTCCTGTATTCTTGCTCTGACCGCGATTGAACGATTCATAGCATCCTCGAGAACCCTAACAACGTCCAGATTATCTCGTACCGAGTGTCCGCGGGCTCGTTCGAAATTCACGACACTGTTGCCTTGGCACGAGACATTCTGCCAGAATATTTTAGACATTCCAAATTTTCAAGCTTCTGCCGCCGTCAGTCATCACGCAGATTCCCTTCATTAGCGTTCTTCGCAACTGACTCTGTTATCTTACCGGACAGAACTCAATATGTGGGGATGGCGCAAGCAGAGACGACACGGCGCTTGGATTTTTGAACACCCTATCTTTCGAGCAGGCCGCCGGGACTTGCTCTCGCAGATCAAGCGTAGCGACGAGCCGGCTAGACGCAAGCCCGAGCCTCCAACAAATTTCCCTCGAGCGAGGCGCCATCGCGGACCCAGGCAGGAGTCGCTTGCTTCCGGAAATGTTGGTCGCAGTGACTCGGGTTCCGGCCTGGGAAAAGGTCGCAATCTTTTTCTTGACATTTCCCTGCCTTCCATTTCGGCATCGGGCTTAGAAAGCCACATTCCCCCTCTCTCTGCACCTCCAGCAATTGGCAGCACTTATGGAAGAGTATTTATTCCCGACGTGGGTCCATGTTCTGCGCCGTATGATCGACCTCCCATACCCTCTCTTCTGTCCGAAGCGCCAATCGTCGATAGACAAGTTACTCGCCATGAACCGACCGAGCCTTCAAGTTCTCCAAAGTTGACAAATTTGCACACATTCGATCGAGGCCCTATCGTTCAACCATTCTTCAGGGAGGACAGCTTTCCGTCTTTGCTGCAGCCGAATCCGCAGACTCAGCTCGACGAAGCGTTAAATCGACTCGCTCTTACCACCTCTTTGCTCGAGCAAGTCTTTGAGAGATTAGAGATAGATGACTCCCACGAGAGTGAGTCTGTTGCAGCTTCACTTCCGGTAGTGGTGACTGACACCCCTCGCGAGTTATTCAGAGTTCCGCTTCTTCCCGTTCTACGTCTTCGATCCTGCTTTCCAAAATCCACTCGTACCGTTGGAGCGCATCAGAAATGCTCACAACTTCACCCCCGGACCGGCTTCTTCTGCGCCAAGCGGATCCTCCTACCCTGGCCCCCAGTCCGATTCTCGTTCTTCAGACCAGTCTCTCGGAAACTTGGTCCCTTCCGCTTCGCGACTACCCTTGAACCGTCGTCCGGTCGAACGATTCTCTCGAGACCCTGACCTTTCGCTCTGGCCGCCCTGTCACGGCAGTCTCGATTCGGCTCCCGGTCTCATCTCTCCCCTCTCCCTAGAATCACACTCGTACGGATCGTTTCCCGAATACCCCTCCAGCCTTTTGAATCAGCACTCCAGATCTACGGCTCCAATCGAATCAAGCCATTCGCGAGAGCATGAAAACCTGTCTCCGCGCACTCGGCGTCATCTAGGCCCGAACCAATCCGTCAGCCCACAGGAACGACCTGTACTCGGTCCAGCTTCGTTCTCCCTCGTCGACTTTGATACCACTCGCCCACACCCATCGGCTCGATCTTGAAAATTAATTCTCTCGCGGTTGGTGTTCTCTCTCGGTTAATATCTTTTGTGTGATGTTCCCTCGGTACCGTCTCTCTACTCCTCATCAACGAAACATCTGGAATGCTTCCCCAAGTCTGTCAGTATCAGCTTTCTTACCCTGTACTGTTGTCTGTCTTGTTTCTCGAAATCCTGTTCTATCCAAGTTTCCCTCCTTATCGGAATTATCTTCTTCCCAATTCTCTTCTATAAGCTTGATCTCTACAGCGAAACCGATCGCTATCTTTTTCGCACGGCATTCGTCATTTCTCCAGGTTCATGAAAGGTCGTACTGATTCGTTTTGGAAATTGACACAAACACACACACGAACAGATACGTACACAAAAGAGCCATTGAGACGAGACAGGAGAAAAAGAAGATAGCGAGAGAAAGACCGAGAGAGAGAAGCGATTGGAATGAAAAATTATGTAGAGAACTGGCCCCTCTTTTTCCTTTTTTCTTTAGTTCTTCCGTTCAGAGCTTGCTTTTCCCAACGCCCTTGAACAGTGCCAATACGGCAGTCAAGGCCGCAAACAGTTTCAACAAGGTCGACAAGCCAAACTTGGTAGGTTTCTTGATGACTGCTTTCGAAGCGAGCATCAAGAACTTGAATTTCTTGTCTACATTCAACCAATACGAGTCAAGTCAGGATCTTTGTCTGTGTTTCGAGACATTTACACACAGAGAGAGAGAGAGATCCCGAAACGAACCGGTGTAAGGAGGGTATCGTGAAGCCATGACGGCATCCATCCAAGTCGGAACATGCGCGAATGCTCGTTCATGCGAGAACGTATCGAACGATCTGTACAGAAGATCAAGTATGCCCGACGAGACCAAAATAATGTCAACACGAGCATATGAGAGAGAAAAAGAGAGAACAGAAGCGGAAGAGAATGGCGTGAACTTGCCGTTTGCCATGATAATTCCCATGGCCTGCTTTGCCCGTACCTCCAAAGGGCAAACCCGGGATCAAAAAGTGAACGAGGACGTCGTTTTGAACGAATCCTCCTGATCGAGTTCTCTCGAAAACTGTATCGTCGATAGTTTGTCAGGTTCCCGTCAGAAAAAGTGGGAGAGAGTGAGGAAATAAGCTTGTACTGTAGTCTTTGTCCTTGGTCGATTGGGTAAAGACATAGATGACGAGCGGGGTGTCACGGCGTTGAACAAAGTGAATCATGGCGTCCTTGTTGGGCATCGTCATGATGGGCAAGATCGGTCCAAAGATCTCGTCTGTTTGACAGAGAAGTGGCGTCTTCAATACTCCTTCTCCTGTGAACCGCGAACAAAAGGGAGAAAACAGAAATCATGTTTCGTACCTGCCATCAACGCATCGTCAGGTTTGACGTTCCTGACAATCGTGACTTCAATCTTGCGTTCCTTGTCATCGCGTTGACCTCCGACCACAACTTCGCCTCGAGTCGAATCCAACAGTTTCGACAATCGTTTGAAGTGGTTGTCGTTGATGATTTTCGAATAGTTGTTCGATTCGAGCAACGAGGTTGATTGCGTACCGGACGAGGGAGATGGGGCTGAGAATTCAGCGAGCGCACGCTTGAGCGCGGCGATCAATTTGGGTTCCAGTTCGGGAGTGCACAGAATGTAATCGGTGCTGCCATGCCAAACAAAGATCAGACGAGAGCTTAATTTCCGTGACGGTAGCGGGAGAAACTTACGAAATACAGATCTAGAGAAAAAAAAGAACATATAAGTCGAAGGAAAAACGGGACTCAAAAGTTGAAGGACTGCTCTACTCACCTGACCAGCGTTTGAGAATTTCGCCCACACAATCCTCCTCGCGGTGACATCGAGGTTCGCATCGTCGAGTACGATCGCAGGGGACTTGCCCCCGAGTTCGAGCGTGACGGGCGTGAGGTGTTCGGCCGCGGCTTTCGAGACAATCTTGCCCACGTTGCCCGATCCCGTGTAAAAGATGTGGTCAAACTGAAGCTTGAGGAGGTGAGAAGTCTGGTCGATCGCTCCCGTGATGCACTGGTACGCCGACGAGTCGAGGTACTTTGGCAACAGACGAGCGATCAAAGCGGCAGTCGCTGGGGCTTGTTCGGCAGGCTATGTGATATCAGGGCGAGCGTCAGTCGATGAGCCAGATCATATGATGGGCGCAGGGGACATATACCTTGACAATTGCCGTACAACCAGCGGCGATCGCGCCGAGCAAAGGAACAAGGAGCAACGTGATGGGGTCTAAGCGTGAGGGCGCAGAGCGGACCGTCAGGATATCTCGGCGCATGGGAAGAGGCAAAGGGTATGATACTTGCAGTTCCAAGTTCCAATGATGAGGACGACACCTGATTGTTATTCGAAGAAGTAAGCACAATGGTTTTGACGAAGCGAGTCTTGCCTACCTTTCGGTTCGTGGTAGACGGCGGGTTTCGCTGCCTTCCACATAAAAACGGTCGAGACTTGGGACGGCTTGGCCCACTTGTCGACGTGGTCGTACACCTCGTTGATCTCGGCTTTGACCGGGTTCAATTCTGCAACGATCGTTTCGAACGCGGGTCGACCAAAGTCGGACTCGAGGGCTTTGACAAACGCATCCTCGTTGTCTTGCTGTACGATGATCAAAGGGTCAGATGAGGGTGCGGATCTTGGCAAAAAGGGAAAAGGAAGAGAGAGAGAGAGAGGCTGACGATGAGGAACCCGAGTTGCTTGATCTGGTGCTTCCTCCACGAGACAGGACGACTCTTGCCTGCGAGGAAAGTTTCGTACACTGTGTTGTACGCCTGTGCAGTGTGCGAGAGACGGCGTCAATACGACGATTGGAGATGGCTCTCGGAAGGGCGAGTGGGGAATCAACAGTCAGAAGGATCGCAGGAGTGGCAGAGGTATATCAAGATAGTGTATAATCTCCAGGGCGAGGAGGTGGCTATGGGAACGCAGCTTGATCTCCCAGGAGTCAAAGGCACGAGCGAGATGAACGTGAAGCGGCTCGCGGGAGCATTGATTGAACCTGCTGGGCTGAGCGGAACGAGGGAGGACTTACAGGCTGAATGTCTTGGATGGGCGTGAATTCCATTTTGATGGCGAGCTGTCGAGAGTAGCGGAGGGAGTGTGGAGCGAGAGTGTGAGAAATGAAAGTCCCCGGCGCTGCGAGTGCCCGAACTCCGAGGAATTCGGAATTCGGATGCGTGGCCTTGCGTTGGCGCGCGCGCGTCATTCGGCCTCGAGCTTCGGCCCTCCACCTGCTGCTGACCCCCTCGACTCGCGTTGCTGTGCCCTCTTCTGCTTCTGCGATGGTACCTCCTGCAACCGACAGCCACACGCGCCGGATCAAGCACGCACTGCGATTCGTCTCCCCTGCGTTGCTCGTCGACTGGATCGTCGTCCTCGCACTCGGCGTCGTGTCGCGCTACATCGAATCTCGCTACCCGTACGAACGACCGCTCGAACCGTACCTCGACGACCCGTACTACCACTACCCGCTCGAACCTGAACAAGTCCCGTCTGGCCCGGGTTCGCGCCTTGAAGCGATCGCGTGGTACTTGCCGCTCGTCATCATCGTCCTCGTCGCCGCCGCACGCAAGAACCTGCATGACTTACACCACGGCGTGCTCGGTCTCGCTGCGAGTCGCGCCATCATGCGACTCACTGTCGAATTTGTACGCCTTTCTCTCTCTCTCTCTCTCAGCCTTGCTCTGTGATTCAAGTCCTGAATGAAATTTTTTGGCAGCTCAAGAACCAAGTCGGAAGGCTGAGACCTTCATTCTTTGCGCGGTGTCACTACGATCTCGTGACCAAGACTTGCAACGTCGTTGGAGAACATGCCCAGTTGCTCCTCAAAGACGGCAGGAAATCTTTCCCTTCCGGTGAGCCAATCCCGCCCCCTTTGACCCTTCGAAACGTACTCATGCTTTATGCTGCAGGTCACTCGTCGACGTCGTTTCAAGGCCTAGTCTTTCTTTCCTTATTCCTCGCCGGCAAGAACGGTCAGTGACTCTCCTCCCCAACGATAATGCCGCTTCTGACTTGCGAATCGTTTGTAATTCAGGCGCATTTGCAATCTCGACCGCGTACCCTCGATCGAGTGCGCTTCAATCTCGATTCCTACGGTTGTCCATCTCGATCGTACCCGTGTTCCTCGCCGCCTGGGTATGCTTGACTAGGTTGCAAGATCACTGGCATCATCCGACCGATGTACTCGCGGGCGCAACGATCGGTACCGCATGCAGTTTACTCGTGTACTCGATCTACTACCGCAATCCGTTCGTCGTACCTCGAGGAGGAACGGCAGCCGAGTTTGGACCCGACGAAGAGCGAGACTCGAGTCTTCGATTGAAAGAACTGGGACAACCTCGAGATGTGTATGGCGCGTTGGAAGGTCGAGTTAGATTACTCGATGACGATGAAGTCCCCGAAGGAGAGGAACAGGCTTAGAGAAAAACCGGTTTATGTAGAACTGTCTTTTTTTCTGTCTGTTTTTCGTGAGACTCTTGCATCTTATTCTTATCTTGTCTATACATGTGTAAACTCACAAAGTCGCAGAGGAGGGTCTCGTATGATAATCCGAATTGTGAGACGGTTGATCAAAAGAAATCACCAGACAATTCTCATCACTTTATCACCACCCCACACCCACACGCCCACACGAAATGACATCTCCTCGACCTACACCTACATCCGATGAAGTGCTCGCCGTGATGGAATGTTTCCGATACGGAGATGTCGAAGAAGGAGATTTCGAAGACATCAAACGATTCTACGACTTGTACGGATCTGAAGCCCTCGCTCAACTGAAGGATGAACGTGGCAACACTGCATTGCACATGGCAGGAGGGAATGGTCACACTGGTAAGATCTCTGATCTTTCTCTAGAAGAGGAGTAGAAGAGAGGGGAAGTTTCAAGATGCTAGGTCAACATCCTCGTCGACGACTGTTCTAATGGCACATTAGAGAGTGATGGGATTTTGGAAGAGGAGCTTGGCGCTCGTGGAGCGCCAGGCGGTCTCAAGGTAGAGTACCTTTAAAAGGCGGTGCTCTCTCCTCTCTCTCTCTCTCTTCTCTTCTCTCCTCTTGTACACACCCGGTTGTAGCGAGCGAGAGAGAAAAGCTGACTTGTAACGCTCCCTGCTGCAGAAATCGTGGAATGGCTCGTCCCGAAACTCCCCATCGAATCGCTCTCGATCCAAAACGAATCGCTCTCGACTCCGTTACACTGGATCGCGATCAACTACCACTTGTCGATCCTGCACGTCGTGTGTCCGTTGCTACCGATCGAAGCGTTCTCGATTCGCAACAAACACGACAAGACGGCAGTCGAGGAAGCCGAGGAAGCTTGTGAATCCCTCGTTGTGCCGGAAGGTCAGGAAGACAGTCCATTGGGACTCGAACGAGTGAAACGGGAGAAGTGTGTTGGGTACTTGTTGGGATGTATGGGGTTGGGAGTCAAGAAACCGACAGGTGGGGACGAAACGAAAGCGGAAGAAACCGAAGTCGCTGGAGTGAGAGTCGAAGATGAGGACAAGATGAGAGAACTGGAACGACAAGCGGAACGAATCAAGTTGGAACAAGAGTCGAAGCGATGATTGATATAATAGTATTCTACATCTCTCCTCTCTCCCCAAAAAAGCGAGAGTTTCCTTATTGTGCATTGGTTTGCGAACGAGAGAAGTGAAAGGAACGACGATAAAGCAAAATGTAAATCTAAAAGCCATAGCTACTGTACCCTCCTCCTCCTCTTCGACCTCCTCCTCCTCCAAACCCTCCTCCACCAAACCCATGACTGTGACCTCCTCCTCCTCCACCAAAGAGATCGTCCATCGTGAACCCTCCTCCCATCCCTCCTCCGAACCCACCCATCCCTCCTCCAAACTGAGACTCGTACGGGTCCATCCCCCCTGTCGGATCACTCTCGTCGATTCCCATGTCAAACTTCCTCCTTCGTTGCGGGTCACTCAAGATGGCGTAACTCGCTCCAAGTTCTTGGAACTGTTCTTCGGAACCTCCCTTGTCCGGGTGCAAGATCAGGGATCGTTTGCGGTAAGCCTTTTTGATCTCGTCATCGGTAGCATCCGTCGCAACTCCAAGAATCTTGTAATGATCCTGCGAGAAGGGTTCAAATCGAAACAAGTCAACCAAATCGGGTTTCAAGGGGGTGGGGAAAGGGGATGGTTGCTGACCTTCATCTTGCTTCGTTTCAATTTTTGTTCCGCTTCTTTGACTTCCTTCTTCAACATGGTTTCGTCGTTGCTACCACTGGGGGCGAGTTCAAACGCAGCCTTGAAATCTCGCACGGCGTCCTCGTACTCTTCCTGTGCCAAGTACGCTCGTGCTCGTGTTCGTAGCGCCTTGAAGTACTGCGAGTTGAGCGAGAGACACAGCGTACAATCCGAGATGGACGAAGCGTACTCTTTCAACTAGACAACCACGAAACGGAACATTCAGTTTCTGCACATTCGGGAAATATCGTAAATGACGCGAGAGACTCACTCGGAGGTACGCGGCAGCACGGTTCGAGAGCAACACGGCTCTGATCGTTTCGTTTTCAGGGTCAAAGTCGATTGCTTCCGTGTACTTTTCGATCGCTTCCGTCGTTTTTTGCTCTTTAAAGAGCGTGTTGCCGGCTTCTTTCAATTGATCGAGTGCTCGAACTCGTTTCATCAAAGTTCTGTAGTATTTTGGCGTCCCTCATGAGCTCGACTATGGCAAAAACAGATCGAGTCGAGCGAGAAGGGTACGTACCTCGCTTTCGAAAAGTCTGGATCATTGCGAAGCGCTTCTTGACAATGCTTGATCGCCTGATCGTGTTGACCCTGGTAGTACAAGCACACGCCGCGAAGGTACAGAGGTTCAGGTTGTTTCGGGTCCAGTCGCAGCAAGTCTCTGGAAAGAGAAGCATTATGAGCTTTATGACACCGCCGGTGAGAGAGAAATAGAATTAGTGCTCACGCGGCGAGTCCAGCGGCTTCATCGTAACGTTTCTTGCCGACGAGTGCCTCGACTTTCCAACCGCGCCACTCTCGAGGGGAGCTACCCCCTTCTCCCAACTCTCGCACGGCGGCGTCGACCGCGAGGAGGACCATACTCCAATCCTTCTTGTCGAGGTTGTCCTTGATCCGTTCGACGTGACCACTGATGCGATCTGCTCGAGTACGCTCGGTCACGATCGCGCGGTTGCTCGGTTCGAGTCGGAACGCTTCTTGCAACGATTGTTGAGCGGGTCCGACCAACCCGAGTGCGAGTTGACACTTGGCCGTACGGAGGTACGTTTTCGCCTGCACTCCTCCATCACTAGATTTGTCTTTGCCTTGAATCGCTTGAACCGAGAGACAGTCCTCGAGTGCGGAACTGTACGATCCAGACCCCATTTTCGCTGCCGCTCGATTCAAGAGGTAACTCGAGTTGGTAGGGTCGAGTTCGATCGCATGAGTGTAGTATCGAGTCGCAGTGGGGTAATCTCCCTTCTTGTACGCCGAGTTGCCGAGATCTTTCTGATCGATCGCTTTCGCAACTCGTTCCGATTCAGTCAATTCCGAATCAGGTTTCGGTTCTTGAATGATGACATCGTCGTCGTCCGAATCGTCTTCCGACTCTGAATGAGAACCGGTTGAAGAGGCAGAGGACGAAGAAGTGGGAGCTGAGAACCCTTGAGTACTGGATTTGGTACCATCGGGAGAGAAGGCGAATTTGAAGTCGCCACTCGGAGTAAAGTTGGTATTCGAGGACGAAGCTCCTGCTTGTCTCGCCCTGTACCAAGGTGAGGAGAGAGAGAGACGGAGTCAGTTTCGCATGTACTCGAGAACATCCTCTTGACGATCTCGACGCGCACTCCGAGTGCACGCATGCAGGTCGAGTGCAAGAGTAGGATGGTTTGTGCGGCACTCGAATCTGTCATTGGGCACGATCGAGCAGATTTTGGACGAGTTGGAAAGTCTCCGTCTCTCGCCTTGTGTGAAAGCTGAGCGTGTAGGAGAGGAGGAGAACGTACTTGGCAGCCTTCTTGCGCGCAGCACCAGACCGGTGGGCGTTTGGCATCTCGACTCGAGTCGGCAGGGGTCGACGCGGCGAGTAATCGAGATGAAACCTTTTAAATAGGCGAGTGAACTAATATTCTGCTATCGCGATCTCTTCTCTGCCTCGGAATGTTTTCGGACTAGGCTCTAGCAAGGTAATACGCTGTAACGAGTTTTTAACCACCCATTGCGCCTCGGACTGAAATTAGCGAAAAGTCGTGTTCGACGCGTGCAGCGAGGATCACTTTCTCTTTCTCGTCCTCCCTCGACTCTACCGCCACCACCCTCGTCTCGCAACAGTCGCTCATCATGCTTGTACGTACCCTTTACCAGATGATCGAGCATTCTCGGACGCGCGTGCGCCTTCGATGACCGCCATTCGCATTCGCGTTCGACGCGTCGCGACCCACGAGATCGCTCGCTCTCCCTCCCTCCCTCTCGCAACGTTGTACGCGATGGACCCTGCCACGCGTCATTCTGGAGCACTTCATCGTGACCGCTTCTCTTCGCCCCGCTCTAGATCTCGACGAGCAAGAGACGCGTCGCCGCTCGCAATCACCTTTTGCTTCTTGTGGTCGGATTACTGACATCCGATCGCATTTGCTTCGTGTTCAAACAGGAAGCCAAACTCGACCAAGCTGAACTCCTCAAAAAGGTAGGTTCCCAATCATGTCCTTGCCCGTTTCTTCTCCCGCTCCTTGCTCACCGCTCTGCTCTTTTTCTAGATTCTCGATGGTTCGTAGAGCACCCGCCTGAATGCCTAGTCTTGAACCGTGTCAGACTGACGCGTTCCAATTCGATTCTTCTTTGGCGAACAGCTGTCAAAGAGTTGGTCACCGATGCCAACTTTGACTGCACCGATGAAGGCATCGTTCGTCACTTCTCTCCTCCATCGATCGTGTCTGGTGATTCCCACGAGAGATTGACGATGTGCGTTCCCTTTTCCCAGAAATTGCAAGCGATGGACAACTCGCACGTAGCGCTCGTCTCGCTCTACTTGGCCAAGTCTGGATTCCAAGATTACCGATGTGACCGCGACATGTTAGTGGTTTTCTCCTTCTATCGTGCTTTCCCTCCTCTCTGACTGATGGAAACCCGATCCTACAAAAAATCAGGTCGCTCGGTATGAGTTTGGTTTCGCTTCAAAAGATCATCAAGTGTGCCGCCAACAACGACATGGTGACTCTCCGAGCGGACGAATCCGTCGACGTCCTCGCCCTCTTGTTCGAAGCGAAGAAACAAGACCGCATCGGAGAATACGAAATGAAGTTGATGGACATTGATGCCGAACATCTCGGAATCCCCGATACCGTCTACGATGCCGAAATCAGTCTACCCGCGACTGAATTCCAACGTATTATTCGCGACCTCAAGGAATTGGGAGAGAGTGTCAAGATTGAAGTTTCGAAAGATGGAGTACGATTCTCGGCGGATGGCGACATTGGGACCGCGAGCGTCACCCTCAAACCGAGTGAGGAGAAGGGCAGACAGGAAGAAAGTGACGACGAGGACGAGGATGAGGACGAGGATGAAGAAGAGGAGGACAAGGACAGTGATGAAGAGGAAGAGGCTGAACCGAAAGAGGAGGACGATGACGAAGAGGTTAGTCTTCTCAAAAACGGGGGGTTTTGCCCCTCTTTCCTCCTTCTCCTTCTTTTTCTGACATTTGCAAATCTATTCTTTACAGCCTGTCGACAAGAAGCCCAACCCGGAAGATGAGGACGAAGAAGAAGCGACTCCAGAGGACAAAAAACCTGAAGTGATGGACCTTTCGGACGACGACGAGCAAGTTGTGTCGCCGAAAAAGGAAAAGAAGCGCAAGTCGTCGGCCGAACCTACGATCAAGAAGGAGAAGAAGAAGGTCAAGACGGAAAAGAAGGAAAAGAAGCCAAAGAAGGTCGTGCCAAAGAAGAAGACCGCGGCCAAGGGCAAGGGCAAGAAGGGAGACGACGACAAGGACGAAAAGATGAAGGTTGTCGTCAATGTGCACCAAGTGAGTTTTCTTTTTCCCCTTCTCGAGTGCGAGAATTCCCCAACTGATTCTTTTCTTTCTTTCCTTCTCTTTTCTTTTTTTCACAGCCCGTCTCGCTGACGTTCTCGATCAAGTACTTGACCAACTTTGCCAAGAGCACTCCGCTGTCCGAAAGCGTTCACGTAAATCGCGATTTCTTGGTGCATCTCGATGTCGAAATCCAGAAACTCACACGATCTCTCTCTTTTTTTTTGCTCAGCTTCATATGTCGAACGAGGTGCCGCTTCTTGTCGAATACCCGTTCCCTCAAGGACACATTCGTTACTACCTTGCACCAAAGATTGCTGTAAGCGAACCCCTATTTCTTTCTCAAAACTCGCTCGACGAGACAAAAAGAGCTGACAAATATTCAATAAAAACAGGACGAGTAAATCGCTAGCACCGGGATTTTTCTCTTTTCTTCTCGTTCGAACCTGTTTTCGTCCAGCGCTCGATCAGATTTTTTATCTGTCCCTCCGCCTGGCCCCCTTGGACCCTCCTTCTCTCTTCTTCCTCTCTCTCGTTGGGGTGTCTTGTAGAATAGAAAGTGCTGTCTACTTCGTCGTCGTCTCTCTCCCGCTGTGCGTGCACATTGTAACGTAATCAAAAAATTCTGCTTTAATCGTGCATTACCTTACTTTCGCAAAGTTTTGGTCAAGATTCATTCCGGTTCGCCCCTTGGAAGAGAAGAAGAAAAGAAAGGGGGCACGACTCGATCAAATCTGTAGCTTCGAGGCAGAAATTGTGTAGAAGGGTCCTGTTCTGTCGTCAACGAGTTTTCCTTTGTTTCGTCTCGCTACCGACGGCTTGCACAAAATGTAATCGTTTTCAGGAAAAGTACCGAGATTTGAAAACCGTAGGAAAAGAGAGAAAAAAAAATCAGGGATTATTTGTCAAGCCGTTCCAAAGCTTTCAATACTCCAAGCGTCTTCACTCGTCAAGCATCTTCCATCTTCAAGCGTTTCCATCATCAAGCGTTCCATCATACCCCTTTGCCGCCAGTGAGAACACTCGTTCACCACCAGTATCTCGACGCTTTTGGGCGACGACGAGGCGGAAACCAAGCTGGACGATTGCGAGTCTGTTCTCTATCCGAGTCGGAAGCAACGTATTCGCGGCGGCCATCATCGAACTCGGAATCGGATTCGGAAGAATAGTAAGGACTTCCGTAATCGTTTGATTTTTCGTATAACTGTACGTCCCGGTCTCGCTGTTCGATCAAGATTTCTTCCAACCAGGGACGGACTTTTGTAGTCCATGCTCGTTCCGTGAGTGGTCTGGCACAATTGACGAGCCTGTGACGCCGGAAGTCTGGATTATTGAATTCAACCCGAACGTAGCCGAGTGCCTCGAAGCGTCGGGTGATCCTTGAATTCCGCGACAACGGGAGATTTAGTCAAACAGGCAAAGTCTCAAGAGCAGACAGGAAACTGACGCACTCTTTGTAGCGGTCAGAACGAACTTTGTCTCTTGCTGCTCGACTCTTAAGTGCCACCCTCCTCTCCCATGCGTACAGGAGGCAAGCATCCTGATACGACAAAGCGCAAAAGCAGGGTCATCGCGGTTTACCGGTAAAGCACACGGATGAACAGATGCATAGTAGTTCACCTCTTTGGCAGCTTGCCTGAGGACCGCTTGGGAGTGGGCCCACTCTTGAAAGTCTCCTTTCGGGGTCTGTAAATTGGGCTGCTTTGGATTGGCAAAGATAGCATGGGCGTAACCGCTTGTGTATCAAACCGAAGGGCGTTTTCATTACTACATTTTCCATGGTAAGAGTCCAAAATTCGGAGAACGTGATTTACCGATCGTCTTGGAGACGATGAAGGCTGCTGGGGTATGGAGTGACTGAAAGAGGCGCGTGCAACCTGGTTTCAGGGAATCGTGCGTTGAGAGTGTCCGATACATGATCCAGATGGGGCTTGTAGTAGCCTGGAACCGCAATAGACCAGTTTTGAGTGTCACAATGAGTAGATCTTGCATTCTGAATGCCACAACGGACGGACTGTCGACCACATCATGACCGAACCAGATCTGAGAAAATCGAGCAACCTTGAATGTGTAGGGATTGTAATCTTTGCGCTCGATGTCGCTCGAATACACAAGTGTGCTCTTGCAATTCGCGCAGATTCGTGCGCGAAGGTTTGGGTCGAGTTTGCCACCGCTCTTCTTCGCGCAGCTAGAATGCCTCCCGCGGAATGAAAATTCGTTCGTCTGAGCAGGCCATGCGGCGGCGACAAACTCACAAGTAGCAGTTCTTGGAGAACAAGAGGGCAGCATACGAGAAATCGTCCATCGAGGAGGACAGCTCCGAGATCTGGTTTCGAGCACGAGCCTGTTTGAAAAGCATCGAGGCTTCGGGTTGGGTGAGCATGGTGCGAAAGCTGCTGCATGTCCTCGACAGCGAGAACAGGTCGCAAAAATCGAGGTGCGAGCAAATCTAGCAAAACGCGCGTCCGTCAATCAAACTGAAACATCTGAGAGCAGGAGGTTCGCGCACCTCCCAAACAAGTTCTGGTGGGAGGTTCAGGACAGGCTCGATCGCTCGGCGCTGCTTCTTGACGCGTCCGTTAGGCTTTGTCTTGCTGCGACGCTTCGAGCGAGAGATTTCTGTAGCGCAGACGCGTGCATTGATCAGCGGAATGCGGCGGCACGACAGCGACGAGATCGCAGGCTTAGACAGACTCTCGTCTTCAGGATCGTAGTCCGAGTCCAGATCCTTGCGCTTCTTTGGCGGCATCGTGGTCGGTCGCGAGGTGGGGAGGAGGGAGAGAACTGGAAATTTCGTATAACAGGTGCAGTAATAATAGACTGCGGGAACAATCAGATATATGCATCAGAGCGAGCGGGCTTCTGTTCAAGTGAAGCGGACAGAAACAAGAGAGCCGCTTCAGCTGCAGAATATAAAGGTAAAGCGCTGAACAGTCCATTCAGACCAGATCAAGATGTGAGAGGAAGTCTTACAAGCGGATGGAGCTGGAGCGCTTGCAATTGAGAATTCAGGGGTGAAAGAGGAGAGACAGGAGCGCTGAAGAGTTCGAGGAGAAGCGTACGAGGGAGACGCTTCAGCGAGCGCTGAGCCAGCAGGAACAGAGAGCGCAGGAGCAGCCAAAGGGAAAAAAGGGTGGGCACTACCTTCGAGCTCCGAGGCAGACCATCTCGAAATTGATTCTTCTCGTCTTTTGACGATGCTCTCCTGTCTCGTCTCGCTACCGAAATCTTGCACGACAAAGCAATCGTCTTCAGGGAAAGTACCCATTTGAAACCGTATGTAGGATCAGGAATCATTCGTCAAGCCGTTCCAAAGCTTTTCGTTACCTCAAGCGTCTTCCAATTGCTTCAAGCTGTTCCATCTTCAACCTGTTCCATCGTCAAGCGATCCATCGTCAAGCGTTTCCATCGTCAAGCGTTCCATCATATCTCTTTGCACGCCAATGCGAACAGTCGTTCACCAGTGACCACGCCACTGATATCGACGACGACGTCGCCGCCAAGCTGGAGTTTTGCGAGACAAGGGTCTGTCCGAGTCGTACGCGAGGTAATCCGAGTCGACCTCACCCCACTCGGAATCGATTTGATCAGAATCGTCTTCAAAGCTCCTGAGACTTCCGAACTCGTGAGTTTTTTTGTACATTCTTTCGTCCCGTTTTCGATTGTCGAGCAGTATTCCTTCCAACCATGGGCGGACTTTCGTGGTCCAGGCGCGTTCCGTGAGTGGTCTAGAATAGTTGACGACTTTGTGACGCGAGAATCCTGGATGATCGAATTCAACCCGAGCGTAGCCGAGCGCCTCGAAGCGTCGGGTAATCCTTCCATTCCGTGACAATGGGGGATTGAGTCAATTCGGCAAAATCTCAGGAGCAGACATAAAACAAACCTACTCGTTGTAGCGGTCAGAGCGGACTTTGTCTCTTGCTGCTTGTTCCGCCTCTGAATCCCATTCTCGCAGGAACTCTGCATCCTGGTACGAGAAAGCGCGAAGAAGAGTGTTAACTTTGGTTCGAGCAGAGCACACGAATGAACAAAGACATCGGATTTCACCTCTCGTCTGGCTTGTCGGAGGACCGCTTGGAAGTACGCCCACTCCTGAAACTCACCCTTGGGAGTCTGAAGTTTCGGGTTTTCAGGGTCAGCGACGATCTCATAGGCGTAATCCCTTGGAAACATGAGCGGAGCGCGTTTTCAGCACTACGTTGTGCAGGGTGACAGGATCGAAGGACAGTCCCAGAGCGTAATTTACCGATCGTCCTTGATACACTGGCCAAGGCGGGGGTACGGATTGACGGGAAGAGGTGCATGCTTCGTAGTCTGAGGGAATCGAGCGTTGAGATTGTCCGATACGTGATCCAGGTGGGGCTGGTAGTAGCCTATTGCCACAATAGGTGGCAATAGACCCACTCGAGTGCGACGATGAGTCTATCTTCCATGCTGAAGCCTGAAAGCACGCACCGTGACTATGGCGCCAATCATACGAAAATCGAGCAACGATGAATGCGTACGGATTGTACTTTTTGCGCGCGGCTTCTGTCGGATACACAAGCACGTTCTTCTTGCAACTTGCGCAGATTCGTGCTCGGAGGTTTGGGTCGAGTTTGCCACCCCTTTTCTTCGCGCAGCTAGAATGCCTCTCCCGAAATGGAAGTTCATTCGTCTGTAAGATGCAATATTGCGACCAACTCACAAGTAGCAGTTCTTGGAGAACAAGAGGGCAGCATACGAGAGATCGTCCATCGAGACGGACAGCTCTGAGATCTTGTTTCGAGCACGAGCCTGTTTAAACAGGACCGAGGCTCCGGGTTGGGTGAGCATGGTGCGAAAGTTGCTGCATGTCCTCGAAAGCGAGAACAAGTCGCAGAAATCGAGGTGCGAGCAAATCTAGCAAAGAGCGCGTCAAGGCGCGCGTCAATCAGTCAAACTGAAACATTGGCCGGGGCAAGAGGTTCGCGCACCTCCCAGACAAGTTCTGGTGGGAGGTTCAGGACAGGTTTGACCGCTCGACGCTGCTTCTTGACGCGTCCTGTAGGCTTTGTCTTGCTGCGACGCTTCGGGCGAGAGATTACTGAAACGCAGACGCGTACGTTGATCAGCGGAATGCGGCAGCACGACAGCGACCACGTTGTAACTTTAGACGCACTCTCGCCTTCAGAGTCATAGTCCGAGTCATAGTCCGAGTCCAGATCCTTGCGCTTCTTTGGCGGCATCTTGATGGGTCGTGAGGTGGGGAGAAGGGAGAGAACACGAATTGTGTATAAGAGCTGCCATAATAGACTGTGGGAACAATTAGATAGGCATCAAAGCGATGTCGCGGGCTTCTGTCCCAGTGAAGCGAACAGAAACAAGAGAAACGCTTCAACTACAGAATATAAAGGCAAAGAGTCGAACAGTCCATCCAGCACCAGATCAACATATGAGAGGAGGTTTTATGAGCCGATGGAGCTGAAGCGCTTGCATTCGGGAAATCGGGATGAAAGAGGTGAGGATCGAGCGCTGAAAAGATCGAGGGAAAGTGTACGAGGCATTCGCTGGGGCAGAAAGAACAGAGAGGGGAGAGGCAGCCGCAGAAGACGATCTGGGAGGCAATATTTTTCGATGTTGACCTTTTTCCTTCGTCTCGTCTCGCTATCGTTCTTTTGCATTAAGAAAATTATTTTGGAAAGAGTACACAGATTTGAGCCGTAGGAATACGACAGAAAAAAGTCAGGAAAATTTCGTCGAACCGTTCCAAGCTTCGAGCACATTCGTTCATGAAGCGTTCTAGCGTCAAGCCTTCCGTAGTCAAGCGTCTCATCGTTTTCCTTGCTGCCAGTGAAAATCGTTCACCAGAATCCGTGCCCTTTTGAGCGATGTACAGGACTCGTAGGATTCCTGTAATTGTCGGCTTTTTCAATCATTTATCGACTCCGGCTTCGATTGGAGAGCAGCACATTTTCCAGTTCCTGGCGGACGTTTGAGTTCCATGCGGATTCCGTAAGCCGTCTTTGACAGTTGACGAGCTTGTGATCCTTGAAGTCTGGATGTTCAAATTCGACCTGAACAAAGCCGAGAGCCTCGAATCGTCGGGTGATTCTAGATGCCATGACGACAAGAATTTCCAGTCTCAGCAAGTCGGCAAAATCGCAAGAGCAGACATGTTTCGATGTACTCGTGATAGCGGTCAGAGCGGACTTTATCTCTTGCTGCTTCTTCCACCTCTGTATCCCAATTTTGCAGGAACTTCGCATCCTGGTACCAGAAAGCTCGAAAAAAAGCGTTATCTTGGGTTTCGAGCAGAACGAACGAACAAGCAGAGGCATCGGAGTTCACCTCTCGTCTGGCTTGCCGGAAGACCGCTTGGGAGTATGCCCACTCCTGAAAGTCGCCCTTGGGAGTCTGAAGTTGCGGGTTTTCGGGGTTGGCAAAGATCGCAAAGGCGTAACCGCTTTAGTTCAAAACCGAAGCGCATTTTCAGCGTCATGTTTTCCATGTCAAAAGCAGCAGAAGCTCCACTGCGTGACTTACCGATCATCCTCGTGACCATGGAGGCTGCTACGGTATGGGCCGACGGGAAGAGGTGCATGCGACCTGGTTTCAGGGAATCGAGCGTTGAGATCGTCCGACACGTGATCCAGATGGGGCTGGTAGTAGAATGGTCCTGCAATAGAATGATTCGGATCTCACGTTAGTCGATCGGTCTGCTACCTGAAAGCCTGGAAAGACACACCGTAGCCTTCTTTACGACGGAGCCCATCGTAAGAAAATAGAGCAACCTTGAATGTGTAAGGATGGTAATATTCGCGCTGGGCTTCAGTGGGATACACAAGCACGTCCGTCTTGCAATTCACGCAGACTCGCACGCGAAGGTTTGGGTCGATTTTGCCACCGCTCTTCTTCGCGCAGCTAGAATGCATCTCGCAAAGGGAAAATGTGTCGGTCTGAACGTGCAACTTGGCGGCAAACAACTCACAAGTAGCAGTTCTTGGAGAACAGGAGCGCAGCGTACGAGAGATCGTCCATCGAAACGGACAGCTCTGGAATCCCGTCTCGAGCACGAGCCTGTTTGAACAGCGCCGAGGCTTCGGGTTGAGTGAGCACAGTGCGAAAGTTGCTGCATGTCCTCGAAAGGGAGAACAAGTCGCAAAATTCGAGACGCGTGCAAATCTTGGCAAATAGCGCGTCGATCAGTCAAAAGCGAGGACAAAGCAGCTGCGACAGCTGGAAGCGAGAGATTCGCTCACCTCCCAGACAAGGTCGAGTGGGAGGTGCGGGACAGGTTTGGGAGCTCGACGTTCTCTCTTGACGCGTCCCGTAGGCTTTGTCGTGCTGCGACGCGTCGAGTGAGAGGTTTCTATGACGCAGACGCGTGCGTTGATCAGCGGAATGCGGCGGCACGACAGCGACGAGATCGCAGGCTTAGACAGACTCTCGACTTCAGGCTCATAGTCCGAGTCTAGATCCTTGCGCTTCTTTGGCGGCATCGTGATCGGTCGCGAGGTGGGGAGAAAGGGAGCGCGAAAGTCAACATTAATTGTTATTGAAAGGACAATTGAATATGTTTGCTCGCTATTATGCCTGACAGACAGCTACTCGCCATCCCTTCTGATGTGACTTGGTGTCTTCTCGCGCTTTTAAACTTCCTTCAATTCTACAAAAGGGAAAAATCGGGCGCCTCAGACAATTTGGAGTGGTCCTCTCGTCATTCAACGTCGTAGACGTTTCTGTCTCGTCTCGTTTCGCTACGAAGCTTGCACAAAGAAAATTCATTTCAATCAGAGTCCCGAGAATCGAGCCGTTGAGAAGAGAAGAGGGAAACAAGCCAGAGGAGAATCGAAGACATCATTTCAAGCTTTTGAGACTCAAGCGTTTCAACATCAAGCGTTCAGTCGTTTTTCAAGGCGCCAGTAGACATGGTTCACCGGTATTCGTGTCACTTTCAGCGACGTGAACGTAGCCACCAAGCTGGACGTTCGCGAAACGAGCCTCAGTCCGAGTCAAACGCGAGGTATTTGGTGTCGACATCCTCGGCATTGGGATCGACTCCCTCAGAGAAAGAATCGAACATACCGCCTGAAATAGATCTCTTCTCGTCCCGTTCTCGATTGACGAGCAGCACGTCTTCCAATTCTTCGCGGACGTTCGAAGTCCATGCGCGTTCCGTGAGGCGTCTTGAACAGTTGACAAGGCTGTGACGCCGGAATTCTGGATCTTGAAACTCGAACTGAAGGTACCCGAGTGCTTCGAATCGTTGGATGATCCTGACATTCGTGACGACAAGAGATTTAGTCAAATCAGCAAACTCAAGAGCAATGACGGACTGTTGCACTCGAGATAGCGGTCAGAGCGGATTTTGGCTCTTGCTGTTCGACCCTCAAGCGCCGTCCTCAAATCCCACGCGTGCAGGATATTTGCATCCTGAAAAGGAAACAAGAAAAACGCAAGGCGCAGTGTTATCGTGGGACGCCAGCAAAGCACTCGACGAACAGTGGCAGTGTAGTTCACCTCCCGTCTGGCTTGTCTGAGGACTGCTTGATTGTAGGCCCACTCTTGAAAACCTCCCTCTAGAGCCTGCAGTCCTGGGTTCTGGGGGTCGAAAAAGATCGCACCGGCGTAATCCCTTGAATATGAAAACGGAGCGCGTTCTCAGTACCACATTCTGCACAGTGACAGGATCAAAGGCGGGACCCAGAGCGTGACTTACCGATCGTCCTCAGTAGACTGGCGGCGGCTGGGATACGAGGCGGCTGAAAGAGGTGCATGCTTCGCAGTCTGAGGGAATCGAGCATTAAGATCGTCGGAAACGTGATCCAGGTGGGGCAGATAATAGCCTATTACCACAACAGACCACCTCGAGTGTCACGATGAGTCGATCCTGAAGCCTGAAAGCACGCACCGTAGCCTTGCACAACATGGTGCCAAACATACGAAAATCGAGCAATGATGAATGTGTAAAAATTGTACTTTTTGCGCTCGGCTTGCGTCAAGTACACAATTTTGTTCTTCTTGCAGGTCGCGCAGATTCGTGCTCGGAGGTTTGGGTCAAGTTTGCCACCGCTCTTCTTTGCGCAGCTAGAATGTCTCCCCCAAAAGGGAAAGTCGTCCGTCTGAAAACAGAGAACATGGCGACTAACTCACAAGTAGCAGTTCTTGGAGAACAGAAGCGCAGCATACGAGAGATCGTCCATCGAGGCGGAAAGCTCTGGTATTTCGTTTCGAGCACGAGCCTGTTTGAACAGGACCGTGGCTCCCGGTCGTGTAAGCATGCTACGTAAGCTGCTGCATGTCCTCGAAAGCGAGAACAAGTCGCAGAAGTCGACAAGCGTGCAAATCTAGCCAAGAACGCGTCGGTCAGTCAAAAGCGACGGACAAAGCAACTGAGACAGCTAAGCGCGAGATTCGCTCACCTCCCAGACAAGGTCGAGGGGCAGGTTCAGAGCTGGTTTGATTGCTCGACGCTGCTTCTTGACGCGTCCTTTGGGCTTGGTCGTGCGGCGACGCCTCGAGCGCGAGGTTTCTGTGACGCAGACGCGCGTGTTGATCAGCGTAATGCGGCAGCGCGGCAGTGACGATATCGCAGGCTTAGACAGACCCTCGTCTTCAGAGTCATAGTCCGACTCCAGAACCTTGCGCTTCTTTGACGGCATCGGGACCGGTCGTGATGTGGAGAGGAGAGGAGCGCAAATGCAATTGGTGCAATATGTGAAATTGAAGGCGATCTCGTAAGCTTCTCGTCGCGTGCAAAGAATAGAAACAAGAGAGCCGCTCGCACTACAGAATATGGAGGAGAAGAATCAAACTGTCGATTCAGGACCAGATCAAGACATGATGTAGGCAGTCTTCCTCAAATCGACCTAGTCCTGCCGATCATTTACCTTCCAATACTCCCAGCATTTGAAGTACCACTTCGACCATTCCGAACCCTTCACAATGTCACCCGAAGGCCGCCTTTCCGATATTTCCCGCAAGAATTGAGTCGGAAGGATTGTCGAATTTCTTGCCTCACGACTCGTCGATGTAGGCAAAGGCGATCAATTCAAACGGTCGACGGTGACCGACGCAAACCGCCGACCGATTTCTTCGCGAGGGTGATCTCGTACGCTCGACTCTTGGACTCGCTCCCCAGGTCGCCAGCCTCGACACTGATAAATAAACGCTTCGTCCCCGATCCTTCTTCCTTCTTGCGGAACGAGTTGTCGCTTGGAGGTGACAGATGAGGTTCTATACTTGCTCTTGTCACGCTTCTGCTGATTGCCGGGTTTCACGCAGCGTGAGGCTGAGTTCGAGGTCTTGGTTCTTGGCTGTCTTGCGTGGTTGCCTTTCGGCGAGGATCCGAGAGATGACGGCTTTTGGCGACGGCTTCGATTTGGTATCAAGGGGTACGGCGAAGTTGACGACGACGTCCCAAGACTGAGGAAGGGACGCAAGGATGCCGAAAACCAGGATGGAATCCGAGACTGGCTCGTCAATCGCCGCGATACTCTCCGCCGCGTCGACCAGCTTCATGAAGTGCTCTGCAAGATTGTCGCCATTCTTGTATTTTGTCCTGAAGAGTCGAGAGAATAACACTTGAGAATCCCCTAGACCCTTGGGCTTGTATATCCTCTCAAGCGTATCCCAAGCCTCCTTGACGCTATCCGTCGACATGATGAAGGAGATGTGCGCCGTCGTGATCGCCATCGTTAGCATGACCATGGCGATCGAGTTTCGCCGTTCCCAGTCTTTGGCCCCTGACGAGTTGTCGGTGGTCGTGCCGTCCTTTGCCGTTGAGCGTACCGGCTCGGGCTTCGGTTCGGTTCCCTCGACGATTCTCCAGAGGTTCTTCGACTTGAAGTGCAACCTCATCAGCCGCGCCCACTTGGTGTAGTCAAGCATTCCATCAAGTTTCGGCAGCGGGGGGATATCGAGTCCGAATAGTGAAATGTCGACGTATTCTGAGCTCATGACTTCTTGCGCGAGAGTGGTAGACCGAGAGCGGTGTTCAAGTGGGGTGTACGGAGACGAGAGAGTCGCGCGGCATGATGAACAAGGCTGACAGATCATGCGCCACGTCAACATTAATAATCACAATCCTTCTCAGACCGTTCCCCTTAGAAAGAGAGAGATCATTTCATCAAGCGTGCAAGCTCTTGTCAAGCGTTCAACGATCAAGCGTACAATCGTGTTTCCTCAATTTGTCATCCCCTTCTCTTGGCCCCTTTCGTATGCCGGTCGAGTCGTCCTGGCTCTGACCTCCTCAGTATCGACCATACATCCACCAAGGTCTGTACACCCATTCGTCCCGGTCCAGGTCTGGATCATCCCTGAATGGACTATAGCTCCTAGTCGTACTCGTACTCGTCGGACTCGCAGAGGCAATCACATCCGCACCAGCATCGCTCCTCAAACTCGTCCTCAGACGGGTCGAGACGTATGACTTCGATGAGAGCTTTCAATTGCGGTCCGACGTTCGAAGTCCATGCGCGGTCTGTGAGTGGCCTTGCACAGTCGACGAGTTTGTGCTGCTCAAACCTCTTAGACCACAAGTCGTAGGAATGGTAACCGTCAAGGAGAAGTCGACGTTTGATTCTGTCGTAAGAAACCGAGGCTTATTTAGTGGGAAGACCCAGGGAGCGAGACGAGGAAGCTACTTACTCGGTGAAACGGTCAGCACGAACGTCGTTTTTCCTCAAAGCCTCGAGTGTGGCTGCCTTCGAGAGCCATGCGTCCAAAATCTTGACATCCTGGCAAAAGGTGGCATGAAGGTTCTAAGCTTATTCCTCAGTTTCGAAGCAAGCCGCGAAAGAATCCAAGCTGACCTGCTCTCGTAGATCTTGGATTTTCGCTTGAGCAAAGGCCCATTTTTGAAATGAACCTTGAGGCAACTGGAGTTCCGGATTGTCGGGATTTGAAAAGATTGCACAGGCATAATCGCTGCGAATCGAAACCGGTTCCAGATCAGAAAACCGAATGTTCAGCAGCAAAGCTTACCGGTCGGTCTCGATATCGCAAAGCTTGACGCCGTCAGAGACGACTGTAGGAGGTGCGTGTTGGGCCGTCTGAGGGAAGCGAGCGTGAAGATCCTCCGAGATTTGGCTCAGATCGGGCTGATAGTAGCCTGGTGCAGTGATGAGCCAGCGTCAACATCGATGAGAGGAACTTTGGTGTCAGATTGTTTCTCAACGCACGGTAGCCAAAGCGATCGTGTCGGGCCAAACGTGGCGCGTACGGATTGTACTCTTTGCGAGCGGCCTGACTCAGGTGCACGAACTTGTTCTTCTTGCAGCTGGCGCAGATTCGCGCGCGAAGGTAAGAGTCGAGTTTGCCGCCGCTTTTGCTCGTACAGCTAAAATGCACCATGCGGAAGTAAACTGATCCGCCTTCATTTTCAAAGAGTCCAAGGCGCACGCAACTCACAGGTAGCAGTTCTTGGAGAAGAGGAGTGCCGCGTATGAGAGATCGTCCATCGGCAAGGCAAGCTCGGAGATCTTGTTGCGCAAGCGAGCCTGTTTGAAGAGGGTCGAGGCACTGGGCTGAGTGAGCATGGCGCGAATGCTCCTGCACGATCTCGAGAGCGCAAACAGATCGGAAAAATCCAGATACGTGCAGATCTGATACAGTGAGAGTCAGTTTAAACGGATTGCAGGCGATCGAGATAGCGAGAGATTGGTTCACCTCCCAGACGAGGTCCAGCGGGAGGTTCAAGACAGGTTTGAACGCTCGCGTCTTCTTTTTCGTACGCTTTGCGCTCTTGCCATGACTGGAACGCCCTGAGCAAGCAGACGCTGCAACGAGATCATTAGCGTTCCGAACGCGGTAACGCGTCATCGATAGCTGGACATACTCTCGTTCGTGGGGTCGTAGTCTTTGTCCGAGTTTTTGCGTTTCTTGGGAGGCATTGGTGTGGCTGTCGTGGCCTCGTACGAAGAGAGGGGTCAAGAGCCGAGAGCGATTCGCGATCAATCCACAATTTGCTTGCGCCGCGACATATGCTTGACTTGAGTGTCAAAATTGTTGCAGCCAATCTACAGCAGCTTATCAGTCGCTCGAACGAAGCGTCGACCATGTGCAGTCGATACACACTCGCTTCTTTCGCTTCCGCCTGTTCCCTGCTTCATCCGTCACACCGGAGCATACGCGACCTCCACCGATCTATGACGACGAGCACCAGAAGCCCTGCTGTCACGATCGCTGGATTCTGGGAGTCGGTTTACCCAAAACGATCGCTTCATGATTTCGGTCGAGTCTCAATCGCAGGAGCCTGCTCGTCACGCTTGCACCGCTCAGTCCCGCGACACCCGTTTCGAGCTTACTCCACACTGGCACCCATTCATACCTCGCCGTATGTCTGCTCGCAGGGCTTGGATACAGAGCTAGACGTTGCATCCACGCCCTTTCGCTCGCACGAGGTCTGTGCAGCCGAAACCTTGTTCAACCTCTCGAACATCGCATCCTCTGCAAACTCTATCGATTTCCTTTGTAGCGATATTGAGACAAAGGTGCTTGATGGTCAGCGAGGCAAGACGGAGCATCCCGAAACTTTGTTTGGCTTCGACGGCGTGAGCGGTCAAACTTCCCTTTGTTTCGTGCGAAACTTTATTTTCCCCTTCCCCTTGTTTCGATATGTCGCTTCGACCTTCGTCAGATGGAGACGAGGTGCTGATACCCGCGCTTCGACCTGGCCGCACCGACCATAAAATCGCAGCTCAACTTGACCCTCCTTCTCTTTCCTTTCTTCTTGTCAGTTCCTACCAATGCTTTCGACCAAACGACTTCTCGCTCTCCTCGCTTCTCTCGGCTACTTCGTCGTCTGTGATGCCGCCGCTACCGTGTGGAACCCGATCGTCCAGACCTCGAAGGGACAAGTCGTAGGCGTACAAGGTTTGTTCTCAATCGCGTTGCTCAGTGCTTGCTGTTAAAGGGGTCGCTGAAATCAGTGATTTTCCCAGGTGCGGACGCAAGGCGCTATATGCTCCCTTATGCGAAAGCCCCCGTCGGGTCGCTCCGTTTTCAACGCCCACAAGCAGTCGACCGTTTCAACGGGTCCGTTTTTCCAATTGAAATCTTGCAGATCCAAGCTAACCACGCTTTCGTGGCAAGCAGCACGTTTGACGGGACTCGGCTACCACCAGCCTGCCTGCAGGCTGATCAACGGTCGGGACAGCTTGACGCATCAACTTCCGAAGACTGCCTATACATGAAGTTGGTCCTTCCATTCTTCAAACTCCGAGCTCGATGGCGGAGAGATCAATCTGACGGTCTGTCGCATTGTTGCAGTGTCTACACCCCTCCCGCAAACTTGCCGGACGCTGAGCTTCCTGTGCTCGTCTGGGTCCACGGCGGATCCTTCACGAGTGGCAGCATTGCCGCGCTTGACGGCTCGAAGCTCGCTCGCAGTCAAGTGAGATCTCCCTTCGTTCTGTCACTCAGTCCTCCGACCTTGGACTGATCGCGGTCGTCTACTTTACAACAGAACATGATCGTCGTCACAGTCCAATACCGCCTTGGCCTCTTTGGCTGGCTCAAGCTGAACCGCTGGGATATCGAGGGCAACTATGGTTTGCGCGACGTTATCATGGCGCTTGGTAAGCCTCGAGGATTCTACATTTTACGAAGTCGAGCGAGACACTAAGCTCGGTTGTCTGCAACAGAAGCTGTGCAGAAGGATATCAAAGGATTTGGAGGTGATCCGACCCGGGTCACTCTCGCCGGTCATAGCTCTGGCGCTCAGATGGTTCAAGCACTCCTCGCCGCTCCATCTGCCACTTCGCTCTTCCATCGAGCCATTCTTCACTCGGCTCCACTCGATTACGCACCCCAGTCGCCTTCCCTCGCCGCCAGCGTTGGAAGCATTCTTGTCAACCAGAACCTCAAGGCTCGTGTCAAGTCGCAGATCCTCCCGGGAGGCCTCAAATCCGATAACGATCTCATCATTGCTCAGAGCGTTCTGCTCCAAAAAGCAGCCCTGGGCGGGATCGCGGACATTCCGCAGGCAGAGCCTTTCAATGTTGTTCTTGACGGGGACCTCGTCACCGGTAATGGCCGTGACATTGTTGCGAGCGGCAAGCAAATCATCTACACGACGATGAAAGACGAGGCTTGCAACGCTGTCGAGGCTGGGTAAGCTGGGAACTCATCTGCGCAACACCAGGAAGCAGGAGATTGATTTGTGCCTCCTGAACAACAGCACTTTTGCGGCTGGATACTTGGACATTGCTGCCGATGATTTCTCAGGACTTGTGAAGCTCTCCTACCCGAAGCGAGGAGATGCGATCATCGATTCGAAGCTCTACCAGCCCTCGAGCGACGATGAAGCTGTTATCGCGGAAGACCTTGTCGATCTCACTACTGACTTTGTCTGGTTCGTCCAATTGTCTCGACACGACGTCTTCTGCGACGGTTTAACTCACGTCTTTCCGCTATTACAGGGTTTGCCCCAATCAGCAAACGGCGCTATCAGCTGCTTCAAAGTCGACCGTTTATCTCGGCAAATTCGATCTTGGCATTCAAGCCACATCGAACCGATACTCTAAGCTATGTACCACCAAAGTCGGTCACGAGTAAGTTTCACATTGACCTTGTCCCAATCGCGAGTCACGATTGAAATTTCGATGCATTATCAGGGACGATATCGCCGTTGTTTTCAATACTCCATCCTCCGAGCTTTCTTCAGCTCAGACTGCTCTTGTCAAAGAAGTTCAGACCCGCTGGGGTGAATTTGCTCGCTCCGGGAAACCCGACGGTCGCGGCTACTCGGCTTGGCCTGCGCTTTCCGCAACCGAAGGAATTAAGGTTCTCGAGCTTGGCAGTACCACGACTGGCGGTAGCTCGCTCGCGACCTCCCAACGCACCGACACTTGCGCGTTCTACGCTTCTCTTTGAAAGCTTGCCAACTCAATCTCTATCGTCCCGAAAGTATACCCATGTTCCGTACCGTCAAGCTTTTTTTTTCCGCATCTCTAGCATCCGGTTCCACAACCATGGAACCATTCATTTGAACTCTCTGAAATCGTGACTCGTCTCTATCTTGCATGTCTCTGCTGCTGCGAGAGCCTCCGTAACACGCGAAACCGTTCAGACAGAGTCAGGTAAAATTAGCAACAGAAAGTGATCGCACAGCGGAACATTCTAAGAAAACAGCAAGCACGGCAACCCAAATCCCAATCCGTTACACTTCGTCGTAACCATCGGCCCAGCCGTCGTCCTGGTTCATCGATCCAAACTGGCTTCCCCAAGCATTGTCCTCGTCACCTGCAGGTTCGTGTTCCTCCTCCTCTTCATCCTCGTAATGGTCTCTACCGCTGGCGGGAGGACTTCCAGCACCGCTCACGCTCGGAGCTCGACTTGAAGCCCTCGAACCGAACGTCGGAATCGGAACCGCGATCGGTGTTCCCTTTTTCGAAATGCCTCTCCTCTTTCTCCGTTTCGAACCGTAACTCTGTCCAATCAACATATCTTCGGCATCCGATCCTTCCTCATCGTCCGATCCGGCGTAGGTTGAACCCGCTTCTGAACCTCCTTTGTCGAGCAACCGTTTGATCGCGTCGTAGTTGATCTTTTTCGAGAACTTTTTCTTCTCGAGCATGAGTTTGGTCGCGTCGGCGGCAGTGGTGCCAGTCGCGTTCGCCGAGTCTTTCGGTTTCGTGCGTTTGCGCTGACAGAGGAGACCGCAATCGCGAAGTCAGTTCCTTCCGAGCGATTTCTCGCGATAGGTAAAGAAGGAATAAAACACACAGGACGCTTGCTAACAGGGCGCAATTCACCATCTGGGCCCGTTTGCTTGTCTGTTCAAGACAGAAACGAACACCATCACTAAGATGAAACCGTAGGGAGCAGGAGAAAGGTGACTGACCAGCAAGTTCCCGCAAGTAATCTTTGTTCGTTTCCATCCATACCCTCCTCTTCATCTCGACCTCTTCTTCCGTCAGGATAAACGCATCGAGCTCGTCCTCATCGAGATCATCCAATCTCTCGCTCTGGTCGAACGCGATCCCGGTTGTAATGTTCTTCAATGCTCGCGCTTTCTCGAGTTGCTCTTCGTCACGGTGATCGAGCTCGGCAGTGAGTTCGGCGAATTTGGCAAGGGGCGCAGAAATCTCTTCCGTTACGGCCTGGTCGATTTCGGGAGGATCAGGTAGATCGTCTGGGTTGGTCTCTGCCTCGTCCTCTGGCGGCTCTTCAAGTTGATCGTCAGAAGACAGGTGTTGCTGGTTCTTGTGCGCAGGCGGCTGCGACATAGGTCGAGGTTCGAGCAAGGCTACTTTTTCGTCAGATCTCTTGCGTTTGCCGAGTGGTTTCGTCGACGGAGTTGGGGGTGGGAGCATATCGCCTTCTCGCTCGTGTTCCGTAGTTCCGTCTTCTGCTTCTACCCCATCATCTTCGACTGCTCGATCTGCGAGCTCCTTGAATGCACGAGCACCAGCGATGCTTTCGGATTCGCTGACATCCGTCATAACGCTGTCTTCGCGGTCCCCTCGCTCTCTCGCTCGACGCGTCTTCTCCTCCTTCTTGATGCCTTCGAGGAACGCTGGAGGATCGGCCGTTTCATCCAACCAGACACTCCTGAAATCCTCGATCGTGAGACTTCCACTCGCAGTCTCCTTGAACTCTGCCAATCGCTTGCGAAGCGTGACGTCGGCAATTTTGACCACCTGCACAACTTCCTCGATCGTCCTCCTGAAATTGTTCATCCTCGCGGCGAGCAAGAGACATGCTCCACAAATTCCGGAAGGTCTGCGACCGACTTGCATCCAGTCTCGACCCATGCGATGTACGAGTCGAGTTGCATCGAGAGCGACTTTTTGCGTCTCGTCGCCAAAGTCGAGGAGGGCTGCGAAGCGGGTGATGTAGATCGCGGGGTCGATGACACTGCACGAGATGGAGAGGGTCTTCTTGAGCTTGAGGAAAGTCGATCCGAGAACAAAGACATTGATCTGCAGTGCCGGCGCGCGAGAGAAGTCAAAATCGACGTGTGCTGGAATGCGCAGAAAAAGTCTCGAAAACACGAACCTCGAGCAAATCGGAAAAGTCGATCAGCATTTGAGTACCATTGTTCTGCCGCACGGCTGCGTAGAGGCACGCAGCTGCCACGTATTGCGTTCGGCGACCTTTGGTGAACCCAAAGTTGACGGCTAGGTTGAAAAATCGAGTCGCAACGTTCTGCATATGTTCTCCAAGGTTGAGACCGTGTGCAAGTTCTTGTACGCGTCGACGACCTGTTGCCGAACTTGGCAATGAGTGCAACGTCTCATCGGGAATGGACAGATGGAAAAAGGCAGGTCACCATTCGCAAGGGTTTGTTCTCTCGACTCTTGACTTTGACCTTGACGGTAGCCGGCCGGTGCGCGCGCTCGAGCTGTTGAGAGGAAAACAAGTCAGAACTGTCCTCGAGGTGACGGGAGAGAGAAAGGAGACTGACTCTGGTCTGCCGCGACGAAACTACCCTGCACCATGGCTGCTCCGGATCCGGTCTCACCGAACGTGACTTCCGACACGATGTTGTTCTCTGTCAAGACCGTTCCGCACTTTGTGCAGACGGTCTGAGCCGTGTCTGCCATTTCCAGGACGGAATCCTCTCCACATGATGTGCAGATCATCGTAGCGTCACGCTATCGCGATGGTTGAAGTCTCGAATCGTAGATGTACGTCTTGTGTCGCGCCTTGTAGCAGCGAGGACTTGCCTAGAAGTTGTGGTGTGCCGAGCGAGTTTGTTTGTCGCGGGAAAAGTGAAAGATAGGGGTCCCGTATGTGCCGAGACAATCGGTTGCTCGTGAACCTGGCGTGTCCTCGAGAAGACTGCACAAGGGCGTATACGAGGGGCACGGCAGCTTCAAAGTGGCTTGAGCGGCAGCACGTGGGATAAGGAGATCAACAATCGCCTCGCCTCGTCCAGCGCTTCGATCCTGCTTCCTCTCCGTCACTCCATTCATACAGCGCGCATAGGATTCTCAGTAACTCGTCCAGCTGCTCTTGAGCTTTACAGAGCAGGCCTCGATCTCAACGCGCGGGTTACTTCCCTCGCTGGTTCGCGACGCGCGCTCGCATTCGCGTTCCGCCCCGGCACCATCACACGCTCGTGCAAGTACTGCCATCGGCGCAGGTCAGACCGATACCTAATGACTCTTTGTGTGTTGTTGGACGCGCGCCTCAATTGTGCTCGCGCGAACAGGCTGCTCGCAGCCAATGCTGGTGTCCCATCTCGGATCCCACTGCTCCGGAATCTCCCAAGACCCTTGCGAAATCGTATGGCTTTTCATGTTTGCGTCGTCTCTCGTTCCGCTCGGAGTCCCTGCTTGTTCCCCATTTGATGTGCTCTCAGCGCTCTCATACTTGCTCGAAGACCGTCGCGCATTAGGCTGCAAATCTCGGCTCGAGCTCGTCTCTCTACTGTACATACATGCAGTAGCGGGACCTCCCGAGCGGTACAGGCCGGGATCTGGAAAAGTATTGCCGCATTTCCCGTTCATTTCCTGCCATACCGGATCCGTGATTAGGCCGATGCTCTTTTCGTACTACTGTACTTCTCCACATTGCAGGCAGGCGCCAATCCCTCACAGGAATCGAGGAATGCAAGAAAACACTTTGCGACAAGCCTTCCCAAATCCAAATCGAGATTTCGATCGAGCTCGAAGGCGCCCCACTTCCTTGGTGCGACTTCGATTCGTGAGCTGGCCTGCTGATCCTCCCTTCAAGGGTCGCACCGTCCTCGTGCGGACGAATGTAAAGAGGAATCCGTGAGGGCGGACGCCGGATGGACGGAACGAAGCGCAGACGAGCGATCAATCATTTGATTCATTTGCGCGGTGCCTGTAAGTGTCGTCTGTCGATCCCCCGCCTCGAGATGAAGTCTCGCCAGGCGGGGCAAGTTTGGCAATCCAGGCTTGTGACCGAAAAAACAGAACCCGCTTGCTCGATTCCCGTGTTCGGCTTCAACCACTTTGACGACTCACGGGCATTGCAGCGACTCAGCGACGTCGCTGACCACACGAGCGAGGCAGACGGCGAGGACGCGATGGCGCTAGGTCCGAATGCGTTCGCAGACAAGCTTCTCGACGCTTTGCCCGACCTCCCAGCTGGCGAGAACCCGTATCACTTCCTATCGCAGCAACTCACGGCCCAATTACTGCCGACACTACCGCCTTCAGCTGCTGGACAGCTGTACTTCCTGGCGGCATTGTACGGCTTGTAAGCACGATCGACCGCACCGACCCGGGATAAACCCCGTTGTTGACATTGCCCTTTTCTCGACGCAGGGCGGGCATCCTCATCTTCATCTCGCAATGTATTCGATTCAGAAAGGGAATTGTGTGGCTGTATCGGTGGCAATCCGAGTACCGGATAATTCGACCACACGCAACCTTGTCCTGGACGACCCTAGCGCTGCCCGTCGTCGCTCGTGAGTTTCTCAACAAGTTCGGCTCTCTCGATTCATGACTGAACAAACGGGCTATCCTTGGCAACAGTCTTTGAAATTTTGATTGCCAGGATCCTTCAGCTCGCACAAGGCCATCCGAAGCGCGATTTCGGATATTTCCTCCTTCTAGTATGGTGCGTCTATTCCCACATTATTCTTTCTGTCCGTCCTGACGATTCGGTGTCGCTCAGGGGTAGTGCCTGGATTGCCGGTGCAGTCGCGACATGGTCGTTTGTCGCTTCCTTCATCGTACACCTACACACGAGTGGCTCGCGCCAGCCTCCTAGCCTCAAATGGTCCTTCGTGACGAACGCAGTTGGAATTGGGGCACCAGTCGTCTATTCTTCGATCCTGCTCACTTTGGGCATCCTCGCCGGTCGGCGATACCACGACGGACAGACCACCCTAGACGACATCAATACGATCCTGGCCGAGGCGGCACAGAACTGGACACCAGATGCTACCAACCTCACGAACGAGCTCGCGCCCGTCCTGCCTCTGCTCAATGTGCTGGTCGAACAGATCTCGCAGTTTGTACGGTGGTGGCGCGCGGTGTTCTTGTTCTACTTGATCACCGCCTTGTTGCTACTCGTCTGTATCGGCCCCGTCTCGTATTTCTACTTGACCAACCTCAAACGAACGATGAACCGCACCTCGCGCGAGATTCACGAAACCTCACTTGGCACGAACCGACCTCGACGACAAATCCAACACACGTGGTGGTTCCTCGTCTCACTTGGTACCGTCTTCTCGCTCCTCGCAACCATGTTCTTCGTCATTTCGCTGTTTGCGTACCTCGAGCCCTACTCGATGCGCAACGCACGGACGTTCCAGGGTATCATCTTCACGCCACTGTGGTCATTCGGTACGCTCGGATTCCTGTGTGCCGTCTTGCTCGTGTTTCGAGCGATCGAAGCGCAGGAAGTCGAAGACAAGCGCAACCGGCGAAACAAGGCGAACGGCAAAGGTTCTTCCGACGACACGACGAGCGGATGTTGGTCTGCGATTTGGAGTGGATCGGGAGTAGGAGGAGGCACGAGTCGAAGCAGTCAACCGCAAATTCGACCCGAAACGAAGGAACAAGTCAATACGAAAGAGGTTGCAGGATCTCCCGTTGTCAGTCTGAGGGACCTCTTGACGAGGAGGTTCAGGGGCCCTACAGAATCTGGCATCGACGAGGATGCGGCTACCCGATCTGTCGGAATCGGGTCAAGCGTGGTCGTCCGGGTCGAGGTCGAAGTGTCCGAAGATACCGGCCAAGACGACGATGACGACGAAAAGGTGATCAAGCCAGTAGACAGACTGCGGTACAAAGAAGCAGTCCCGTAGATATCGTATCATTATAATATTTATCCATGTTGTTATCATTGCAAGTGCGAGAAATGGAGAACTGCATGGCGAACATAGTCATGCGGATCAAGATAACAGGGTCTGGTGATGCAAAGCTCAATCCTCAAAGACCGTCTTCTTGCCCTTGACGGGTTTAGACTTTTTCGCCTTCTTCTTCTTCTGCTCGTCGCCTGTACCTTCGACTGCGTCCTCCTTGATTGCCTCTGCGGGTGCATTTGTTGATTCGTCCGCCTTTCTCTTCTTGTTCTTGTTTGCTTTCGGACCCTTCTGCGTCTCCGCCGCCGGTTCGTCCTCTGATTTTCGCTTATTCGACGCGGGTGTCTCCCCCGCCGTCGTTGTTGCCCCGCCTTCTGCTTCCTTTCCAACGACTTCTGCTTCAACTTCGACTGCGACCCCCTTCTCGACCTCTTCTTCCGGTTTGACGACGATACAGAAATTATTGCGTTCTACCCCACGACGTACTTCCTCCCGTTTCCACACTTGGCCATCTCCGTACCTCGCCTTCGTCGAACTCTGATCGATCTCGCGCAAGAACCAATGAGTCAACTTGCTCGAATCGTGAGTCGCAACGACCTCCCAGTTTGTACTCTTGAGGATCTCTCGGAAATGTTTGTGAGTCAAGTACCTCGAGTTGGTGAGGCACGGCAACGGGAGGACGATGTAGAGGTATCCCGGAGATTCACGTTTGAGGTGATCGTGCGCACGCAACAGGAAGTGACCTCGGTTCACGAGTGAACCTTCGAAATTCATGACGAGGGACAATGACACGACATCGTAGGCTTCGAGTTCGGAACTGGGTCGAGCGAGATCGAAAAAGTTGGACTTGAGGACGTGAGATGCTTGTGGGTTGAGGTCGATCGAGGTCGTGTCGATCCAGGATTCGGAAGCGTCTGACAGGAAAAAGGGTAGCACGATTGAGAGACAGTTTTGAGTGAGAACGAATTTTGACCGTGAAAGGGAACAAAGCCGAGAGTTTCAACGCACAGGCAGTTCCCGCAATCGCACCGACATCCAACAGCTTCAACTGGAGGACGTGCGAGGTAGATTCAGTGCCGTCGTCGGGAGAAGAAACAGGGGAAACGAGAACGCGGCGAACCTTTCTCCGTTCTTTCGGTTTCGGCCACACCTTGGTTCCGTCTTCAAGGATGGTCGGTTCGACTTTCTCCTTCTCTTTCCCTTTGGGATCGAGTGCCACCTTGAACTGTTTCAGCTGCTTGATCAACCATTTGCTCGTTTCTCCCCCTCGTTGCTTGTCCGCACCATGCAGACTCGCCGCTTGGTACATCTTCAACCCTCCCAGCTCTTCCTGCCTCTCGAGGATTTTCACACGCTCTTCCTCGGTCGTTTGAGGCGATTTCAATTGTTTCTCGAGTGCGTGAAACTCTCGGATCAAGGCCGTCTTGTCGGCGCGGTCTTTGGGAACGGTCGCTGGGTCGACTTCGACGTTCGGAGTTGATGGGGCATCTTTCGACTTTTTGTTCTTGGTCAGGAACGCAGGTTTGTTCTTGGTTCGGGAAGCCTTGCGATCGACCGCTGCGAGAAGAGGGAAAGAGAAAAGTTAGCAAAGAGGGGGAACGACTGGACCGCAACTAAAGGTCGATCAGCGGACCGTAGGCATTGTTTGTGTGCGGCATGGTGGTCAGAAGCTTGGGTGCGCTTGATGGGGCGAGCGGACGAGATGTCTGCGGACGAGGCTTGATGGAGATTCGAGATGAAAATATTCCCCCACGTGATCTGTTTCTCCTCCACTCGTTTTCCGCTTGCAACATGCTCGACCACTTCACAATCCTGTGAGTTCCTCGAGTCGGGACAACTTTGAACTTGCTGACTCGTCACACGCGATGCAGAACCCTAGGCGGAGTCGTGCTGTGGAGTCGCTCGTTCACCACTTCGCCGTCTCCGGTCGACGCCCTCATCCGAGAGGCTCTCATCGAAGAACGCGCATCGACCGCGCTGAGTTCGACCAACATCTCGCGGTACGACAAGGACCAATCGACCGTGTTGTACTCGTTCGAGAACTCGCTCGCGCTCGAACTCGTGTTTGTCGTGTCGTACCAACGCATCCTGAACCTCGCGTATCCAACTCAACTCGTCACCCAGGCCAAACACGTGTTTGTGAAGCACCATGCCGCAACCGTTCAAGCGTTGAAATCCGACATGACGACGGGCGCGAGTCAAGTCGCGTTCGAGTGGACCGGTTGGGCTCAGCAATTTGACCAGCTCTTGCGAGAACTCGAGAGCCAAGAAGCGATTCAGGTGAGCAGACTACTTCCATATCTGTTCATTTCCCTCTTGTGGTAAAACAGAACAAAATTGATCACTTGCGAGATTTCCTTCAGACCAAGCGATCGAAACCGAGAACTTCAGCCGCAGCCGCTTCGCCCCGCCAAGTCGATATCGACCTATCAGCCGAATCGACGCCGTCAGAGAGTACGACAAAACTCGTCATACTTTTGCCTGTCTCGCTCTAGGTATATTGACACAATTCTTGTTAATGACTGCACAGCCCCGAATCCTTCTGTTCCGGATGCATCGACCGGATCACCCGATGCGCAGACAATAGCGCGCAACATTGCCGCTCTCAAGGCCCGTCAGAAAGCCGCAGCACGGTCATCGAGGTCTGCCAAGAGGAGCAGCGGGACGGATACGGACAGCAACGCAGGATCAGAGTAAACTTGCGTACCCCTGCCACACCAGACAGGACAAAACGCTGACTCATCTTGAAAACCAGATCTGATGCATCTGCGTCTTCTCCGATCAAACCCAAGAAAGGACCAACAAAATCGGCAACGAAATGGGCAGACTCGCCCCTCTCGGCTGCCGATCTCGCAGCGTACGACTACTCTTCATCATCGACTACACCCATGCAAGACTCTGTCGACGCTTCGAGTCTCGTTTCGAAAGCAGCACTAGGTACACGGGACGAACAGAGCGGCATGTACGAAGTGGCAGATTACGCAGTAGCTTCAACTGACGGAGACGACGACGACGATGAGGTTGAACCTGCGACTGCAGCATCTTCGTCTTTCGCTTCGTTCTTCTCTCGACTCTCACTCTCGTCTGGTTCGACCGCATCGAAAACTCTGACGAAATCCGACCTCGCTCCGATCCTGCAACAAATGCAATCTCACCTCACGGCCAAGAACGTTGCGGCACCGATCAGTCAAAAACTTGTCGAATCAGTTGGGTTGTCATTGGAAGGGAAATCCCTCGAATCGACTTCGGTACTGGGATTGAGAAACCGAGCGATCAAACGTCAAGTTCGAGAAGCGTTCGAACTCGCGTTGACCAAAGTGTTGACTCCGAAAACTTCTACCGACCTCTTGTTGGAAATTCAAAGGAAACGTCAACGTACGAACCTCGGGTCGACAACGACGACGAGAAGTTCGAAACTTGCGACGACGGCGACTAGTCGAGGAGGAGATCCATATGCGATCACGTTTGTCGGAGTCAACGGAGTGGGCAAATCGACCAACTTGTCCAAAGTCGCGTTCTGGTTGTTGCAGAACCACCTCAAAGTGCTGATCGCGGCATGTGACACGTTCCGGAGTGGAGCGGTTGAACAGTTGCGCGTACACGTACGCAATTTGGGTAAACTCGATGCAGGTCAAGCAGGGGGACAAGTCGAACTGTTTGAGAAAGGGTATGGAAAAGACGCGGCAGGAATCGCCAAAGATGCTCTCACATATGGTGCGTTTCTTGGCTTGACATGTTTTCTTGCATTTGGCTGACAACGTTTTGAGGGGGTGGGAACAAACAGCGAAACAAAACGATTTCGATGTCGTCTTGATCGACACGGCCGGTCGAATGCAAGACAATGAACCCCTCATGAGAGCACTCGCCAAGGTAGATAAACGCCCCAATTGTCATGCTGGTGCTGAAACAACTTGGAAAACTGACGCGAGCTTCTTTTTTTTTGGATTCGATCTCGTAGCTGATCAGTGTTAATCAACCAGACAAGATCATTTTCGTCGGAGAAGCGCTCGTCGGTAACGAAGCGGTCGATCAGTTGACCAAGTTTGATCAGAGTCTCAAGAATTTCTCTGCATCTGGAGGAACGGGGAGTGGTATGATCACCAGGTCAGGTGGAGGAGGTGGAGGGGAACGGAAAGAGGCGAGAGGGATCGATGGCATGATCCTGACCAAGTGAGTCTATGTTCACTTTCAAGAGGAAGACTCGTACTCATTACCATTGATGAAAAGGTTCGATACGATCGACGACAAGGTGAGTAACTTGTTAATTGTCATACCCCTCGGCGCTCGTTTGACTGAGATTGTTTTTCCCGCGTGCGTGTTGCAGGTTGGAGCAGCATTGTCGATGACTTATACGACCGGACAACCAATCTATTTCGTCGGATGCGGTCAAACCTACTCGGACCTGAGGATGCTCCGAGTCGGTCACATTGTTCAGGCTCTCTTGCAGGACTAATTGGGGACAGTTGACCTTTTAGACACGAGATTTGGTCTCGCGAACGACACAAGTTCAACGCCGTAATTCACTAGGGATGAAATGCAGTTTTATATATGTTGTATTATGGACATACTCAGGTGTTACGGGCAGCGAAAACGCAATGGAAGCTCAGAACGGATCACAGAAGCCGTACCCCAGATCTTCCGCGGACCGGGAAATGTCTCATATCGCAAGCTAAATCCGCTCTTGCCAAGTCTCGCGACTCGCTCAACACTATCGACCAGAAGAAAGCGCATTGGGGTACGGCTCGAAGCAATGTCTGCAGCAGCGTTGCTCTCGCTGTACGTCACGGTCGACACGACTCGAGCGCTGCTAGTCTTTGGCGCGTTGCATTCCGGCGTCGAACTATCGCCCTCGGCTCTCACATTCGGCAGCGAAATCCTCAAGCTCACCGTCGCGATTGGAGGTGTCGTGTATTATGGAGGATCGCGGTTCCTCCTGTCGAGCAAGACGGCGAACGAGTCATGGTTCAACTACTCGAAACCGTACCTGCGGTTCGCGATCCCGGCTGCCCTGTACGGGACGAACAACGTCCTGTACTTGACCGGCCTCAAGATCACGAGTCCTGCTCTCTTGCACGTATGCGTCTTGTCCAAAGTGAGTCGGTTTCCTCTCTCTTTGCCGGTGGCTCTGGAAACTCATGATTTCGGCTGCCGGATAAGCTACCTCTGACTGCGCTGCTGCATCACATCGTAATCAAGAAGAGACGGTCTCGACCGATGTGGATCTCGCTCGCAGTTCTTACCACCGGTCTCATCGTCGCCGGGTCCCCAGAAGCGCTCTGGGACCCTTCACAACGAGGCTCGATCCGATTCAGCGACATGATCAGTGGTCCGGTGATAGGCTTGACCGTCGGAGTCGTCAGTGCTTGTTCAAGCGTGTATACAGAGTTGGCACTCAAAGAGGATATTGGGTTCTGGCAAGCGCAGGCGAGTTCTTCCCTTTCTCCCTTCGCTTGCTTGTAAAACACCCTGTATCTAATCAAACGTGAGCTGTGCAGACGTACCTATACTTCTGGGGGATGGCATTCGCAGGTTTTGCAGCGATAGTCTCGTCATGGCGATCACCCGCGATGGAATCATCCTCGACGATCGCTTCTCTGCCAGCATTCTCCCTCGTCGCGATCGTGACCGCTGCAACTGGATTGGTGGTCGCGCTCATACTGCGCCAGAAGGACAACCTCGTCAAGCTGGTTGGGAGCAGTCTGTGCATTACGACCGTGTTTGTCCTCCAGCACCTGTTCTTCCCCGTCACGGATGGGCTCGACTTTCGGACGACGTTCGGTATCGGAATACTGACTCTCGCAACCTGGAGTGAGTCATTTTTGGTTCAGCGTGCATCGTTGCCAGATCGGTACTGAGAAACGTTTGCCTTCTGCTAGCTTACAATCACTACAAAGGGATCGGGGACGATTCGTCACGATCTGCAACCGAGCCGGTCCGCGATTACGTCGAGCTATCGACTTCGGACGATTCGTCACCTCTGATGAACAGCAAAGATGGTCTTCCAGCTTCGTCCCAGGTCCCGGATACGCCTTCTTCGTCCTTCTCGACAACTACCCCGGTCATGCCTCTTGCGTCTTCCTCGACTCCTGATCTGTATACCCCGACTCCAACTCGGTTGGCGATTGGAATTGCATTCGTGTTGGTGATCGCATCGCTCGCATCTCTACAAAACAATGTCTCGACGGACAAACGCACGTTGAGGGATGTCAAGGACTTCTTCACCGACAAACGACTCGCAGCTGCAAGTTGGACGAGAGCGGGAGAGAACGAGGATCTCGACTGCGTGGTCAGGACTAGGCAAACCTTGGTCGACGAGAAGGATTGGCAAACTGATCCGGATGCCGTGTTGGCCAATTCGGGATGTCACATTTATCCTCTTCCAGACGACGGACTTGCGGTATGTCTCTCACTCTACTCTGTCGTCTCGTAGCGGGAACGACACGCTGATGGCGAGATTGAACGATTAGACGCACCTCTTCTGGTCGGGCAAGTGGAGAACTCCTACGTTTTCTCTCGCGACCGATTCCTGGCTTGCGACCCAACCCTCGGTCAACAACAATCGCCTCATCTGGTGGTACGAAGCCCCGAATCCTCCCCCTGAATCCTTTGTCTCGCATTACACCTCGCCGACATCTCCGTACCGCTCGATCGTCAAATTCGAGCAGTTCAACGAGTCCATGTCGGAAGGAACGTGCTTGCACGACATGAAGGAATGGAAAGACCTCGAGTACCGGAGAGAAGTCGAGATGCCAAGCATGACGAGGAAAGATTTGATCAAACTCCTCTTGTTGAACAAGTATGGTGGGATCTGGCTCGATCCCGATGTCATCGTGTTGAAAGATTTGAAAGAGGTGGTCCGAACTGGACCGAGTATCATTGTCGAGAATGTGAGGAACCATCTTCACCCTTCTTGCTCCTGCCGTGGCTTGACTGCCGACTGACTTTCGACTCTTTCTGGCTGCAGGAATTTGTCGAGTGCGTTTGCCGAGCAAACCTCTTGCGCCGATAGTTGATCACGAGCTGATCGTCTGTACTTTGCAGCAACGCCATTATGGTAGCAGGACCAAGTTGGGGCAGCGCCGGGACCAAGATGCTCGAAACGGCGTGCGAACTGCCATTCGGAACGAACGAGATCATGCAGAAATTTCCGGGACTTCGACTGAAAGGTACAGCTAGAAACACATGCCTCGGATCTATTGATCAGTGAATGACTGACACATCTGATAATGACTTCGACACAGCTGGACCCGCTGCGCTTTACAGCGAAGGGTATGTTTTGCTATCTGCCTTTCCCGTATTTCTTCCCCATTCACAAAGATCTGACTGTGGCTCCTCGAACGATTCAGTGTCAGTCGATTGTGCACCCAGGAGGGCTGTGGGCTGTCTTCGCTTCCTCGAGATTGGCTCTTGGCGCCATCGACCCTCTCACCCTGTCAACCTCACGCACCCCTCGCCACGACAGAGCTCACGACGAGTTACATGTGGTCGGCTCAGATGCTCGCCAGGATCGACGAAGATCCTTGTTGGGACGAAAATGAAGAGACGTTGATCACTCGAATCAGGAAACGAATCGACGAAGTGCTCAAGGCCAAGATTGATCCGGAACAAGGAGTGTTGCACAACCTAGGTGGCAATTTGTTCCCTCGGGATCGGATACTTGAACCTGCTTCCGAGGATAGCGTAGCTTAGATCATCGGCTCGATTGAGCACACGAACACTGTTTGTATTATCTAACGTTGCCTATGCTTGCATTGTTACTTTCGAAACTTTACAAACCGCATTCTGTCAGCCTCAGCGATTACGTTAATTTGGGTGAGGCAGGCTGAAGATGAGGTTCAACTCAGGAGAGGTTCACAGCCCTGAAATGCCGGCGCAGCCGGATGAGCCGAAAAATGATGCCTTCTTCCTCCACTCTCCGAACAAGCCCTTCGCTTTGCCGTGCGTGTACTTACGCCAGTCACGCCAGTCACAGAACTCGACAACGAGAATGTCTAGTGACTCGCCACCGAGAATGGCCACTTCGAGTCCGACAAAGTCTCTGAAGAACTCGCCAGATCGACCAGGACTTGCCGAACTCGAGCTCGACGTGGTCAAACCGCAACGGAGAGGATCTTTGACCGACTCGACCATCGTAGGCGAACCAGCAGATACAGAGGACAACAAGAGGAATTCAGTCAATGAAAAGGATCCGACTCTTTCGGATGAGGACGCGCAGGAAGCGGTGGCACGGCCACTGACTGGATTGAGGCTGGTGCTGTTGATGGTGGCAATGGTGCGTTCCGAATTTCTCCGCTTTATTCGAACTGCTCATCGCTCAACTTTTGGGTGTTCCTCTAATTTCTTGCCGCCAGCTCCTCGTCGAGTTCCTCGTGGGATTGGAGCAAACGATCGTCGTCTCTGCCACACCCTCCATTTCGAACGATTTTCAGGCATTGCAGGATATCGGATGGTGTAAGTTCGCCCTTCTCGCCTTGTTTCCCTTTCACGAGGAACGCGCTGATTTCGTCTTGTGCTTAGACGGATCGGCATACTTGCTCACCTGTTGCTCGTTCCAACCACTCTATGGTCGAGCATATCAATTCTTCCCACAAAAGTGGTGCTTAGTGACGGCGTTCTCCACGTTCCAAGTCGGAACTTTGATCTGCGCGGTGTCTCAGAACTCGGCGACGTTCATTGCGGGACGAGCGATGCAAGGACTCGGTTACGCAGGTCTGTTCATCGGAAGTGAGTGTTTGATAACCTCATATAGCTTGGCAGGCATTCGCCTGTGAACAGAGGGAACAGACGCCCGAGCCTGAACACTCTGCTGATGGATCCGCCTATTCAGTTCTGTCCATCGCCGCAAACACTTTGCCCATGAGGGTGCAAGCAATCTTTACTTCACTGATGAACGCTTGCTAGTGAGTTGCTACATTTCAACGTTCGCTTTCACCTGATTTCGTGCTCACGAAATCCGAGTCTTTCACAGCGGAACGGGCACGATCGGTATGCATTCCTCCATTTCCTCGCTCAATCTGTTGACACTGACACTAAAACGACATGTTCGAACTCGATTCACTCGATCAGCTGGACCGCTTGTTGGTGGCGCCCTGACTAGCACTATTGGCTGGCGGTGAGTCTCAAGCTGACCTTCTGCGTCTGGCTGCTTCGCTCACTTCCAAGATCTGCTGTTCCAGGTGGTGTTTCTGGATCTGCCTGATTCCGACACCCGCTGTACTCGCCGTCATTTTCCTCTTCTGCAGTCCACCCAAAATCCCTCAGCAGTACTCTGTCAAGGAACGACTGATGAGAATGGACTGGGTTGGAGCAGCGCTACTGCTCAGTTCTACCGTTTGTCTCTTGTTGGCTCTCCAGGTGAGATCCTCTTGCGCTGCCATATGTGCATCTCAGAATGACTGACTCGCATTCTGATGTCATTAGCGAGGAGGAATCACGGAACCGTGGAGCTCGTCCGAAATCATCGGCCTGCTTGTCGGCTTTGTCGTCATTTTTGCAGTCTTTATCGCTTACGAGGCCTGGCTCGGCGATCGCTCGTCGATCAGCATTCGATTGCTCCGCTCGCGCAATCTTGGACTCCTTTCGCTCGGTCCTCAATTCGCGTGCGGAGTCACGTTCTACAGTTTGATCTGTAAGCCACCTCGCCCTTTCCGATGTATTCCTCGGTTTACTGATTCGTGTCTTTTGTGGTACTCTAGACTATATTCCTATTTGTCAGTAGCGCTTGACGACGTGACTTTCTTCCAATTGACCTGACCACAGAGCCTCTTGGACAGATTTCCAAACGGTTCAAGGTTCTTCTCCTTTGCGTTCTGGTATCCAGATGCTCCCGATCATTTTGCTCAACATGTCGAGCGGGATCGGAGCTGGTTGGATCTGCTCCAAGTAAAGAATCTCTTTATCTGGCTATCTTGCCTGTTCCCGACTGACATGGGGTTTTTACCCGCTCTTTCAGGTGGGGTTCGTGGCACTACCCAATGGCGTACGGTCTAGCACTCACTTCCATCGGCGCTGGACTATTCTCGACCATGACCGACGCAACTTCGACTGGAAAATGGGTAAGAGTGCCGTTTCCAAAGATCGCACAGACAATGCTGATCGGTACGATGTGATTAGGTTGGGTATCAAATTATCGCTGGTAGCGGCATGGGAGCGCTTTACATGCTCTCCTTCATCGCATCACAAGTCTGTAAGTCACGCAAAGCACCATGCGGAATGATCAATTCTAATTCCCTCGACTTGGTTGTTCCGACAGTGGCCGAACCCAAAGATCGACCCAAAGCATCCGCGCTAGTGTGCTTCTTCCAGATTTGGAGTGCAACCGTCTCTGTCTCGGCGAGTGAAGCGATTTATCAAAACGCGTTCAAGAACGGTGTCGAGAAAATCGCTGGAGTCGACGCGGTCAAAATCGTCGAATCCGGTGTTTCCGAGTTCAGGCACGTGGTTGCAGCAGAGTATCTTCCTGCTGTCATGTAAGTTTCTTTGACTGTTTCTTTGCGAATTGAGCTTGACACTGACATGTCTACCTTTTGTTTAGTCGCGTTGCCGAGAGGTCGCTCTTCAAGGTGTTTATCGTTTCGGCAGTTTTGGGTGCTTACGGGTTCATCGTCCTCTTCTTCATTCAGTGGAAGAAGATGGCGAAAGAGCCGAAAAAGGACGTTGCCGACGCTCGTGATCAGCGCGACGCGTCTGCAGCTTAGACAATAGAAGGAGGAAAAAAGGGTTGTACTTTTGGTTCTGTATCACGTATTCATTCATTCTTCGCAGGGTTCCCTCATCGTAATATCACGCACAGCATGCACAATATCAAGACGATTTTTTGATTTCGCCCGCTTACCGCTCCCTCACTCGCTCCCTCGCAGAAGCCTAGCACAGGCGCTCTCGCGATTTTTGAGGTGCAAAGTATGACTCCGGACGCGTTTGAGAACCCAGCTGCCATGGGTGCGCGCATACTCCAGAACACGCGGCGCTCAGGCCTCGCGTCCCTTGGCTCTCGCATTTGTTTACCGTTTGCTGCTTTGCTCCGCATACTAGCACGCTAACTCAGCCAAAGTTCGACAGGGAGCTGCCTACGGTGGCCGGCGTCCAGTACATCCAATGCGACGAGGGCGACTGCCGATTCAGGGCGCTTCAACCGTGCTCCCTTTGTTTTCCCACGTATTCTTGCTCTCGATCTTCTTGTTCGTTTTCGCTCTGTCGAGCGTCGAGGCTCATGAACATGCACACGAGCATCGGTATCGCAGGGCAATCCCGCCATGGTCTTCCTCAATTTCAACGATAGTTGGAGAACGGACGCTCGTGGGATCCGCAAGCAAGGGCCGTGAATCGTCGCCGACGCAGAGTCTGTCTCGAACCTATTCAAAAATCGAGAATGGATCGTCTTCGTCGTCCAAGGAACGCACCGGGTCGACCATCTCGGCCATCGTAACCTCATCATCCGCCCCTAGTCGAAACTCTGTACAAACAAAACTCAGCACTACGTCGAGACTCTCACGCGCCTCGACTAGCAGAAGCGTCCATGTAAAGCCGTCGAGGTCTCCTCTGTCAAATTCCGTCTCAACAAACAGCAGAACAAAAAGCCTTTCAGGACGGCCCATGGCAAATCCGCACGTCTTAACCAGGACTCACTCGCGCTCAAAGACTCGGCCTACAGCCTCCCCGATACGACCTGGCATCTCGACAGTCGCGCACATCCGTGCTTCAAAGACTTCTAACAGAAGCACCGCGCTTGAAAGCTCTTCAAAGCCACGAGTCACTCCCTCAAGGACGACAAAGCTCGTTTCAACAGCACCATCGCCTTTGATTGCTATCGCAAACTCTTCTCCAACAGTGTTCGGTTATGCTCCGAAAAGGGGGTGTCGAGCACCTCCTGTTACCTTCGAAGGCACCTCGAAAGGATTCGCAAACCTTTGCAAAGTGCGCTACTGCGATGCTCAGCCACGCAGGAACATGATATGGAACGGTCTCGATGGGGACGTCACCCGAGTCGAGATTGAGAGTGCGCTTGGTATGCTGATGCAGCTGGAACCGGTTTGGGAAAACGGGCAGGGCAACATTGCAAGTTTCCTTCAATGTCCTCGTTGGTAACTCAATCGAAGCCAGCTCATCAGCGCTTTCCTTTATAGCTCGGCGACGGAGCGCTCGGTCAGGGCGCCTACTCCGCTTCTCTTTTGTTCGAGATCACGGGGGACATTCGCGCCCTCGATGTAGCGGTGAGGATCGCAGACAAGTTCGCCCTGTCTCTTCTACGTCTGTTTTATCCGAACTGACCAGAGTGTCTCATCCCAGTATACTGGCACTCCAGAATCAAAACATTGAAAACCCGTTCGTGATCTGGACTGGCGAAGCAGATCCTGTATGTTTTATCGGCCTTAGGCTTGGAGGCATACATGAATGATCCAACGCTCTTCGTGTAGGTGTGGCCGACGCACGCTCTGCCTCCCAACAACAAGGCGGACCTGATTTACGCCGGTTGCGAACAGGGCGAAATTGGTTCGTTCAATTCGAGCTCTTTGCCCATCACTTTTCCGACCTGACGCTTTGATTTTGGGATCGACAGTGTCGAATATGGTCAACGCGGCACTCATGATCCTGAAAAGTCCTTGTCTATGGAACATGGTATTTCTTTCGGTCGTTCTCCATATTCGCATTTGCGCCTGACAGGATCAAACGGCGGCCAGGTTCCTCCCGTTTTCAATGGGCCGTCAGTGTTCAACAAGAGTGCCACATATCTTGACCGAGCAAAGGCTTACATTGCCGCTGGAGACGAGTGAGCCGATTCTGCTGGACTTACTGCAATGGAGGACTCGTGAGCTGACGCGCACATACCTTTACAGCACGTACGAGAATTACTTTTTCCGCTTTGTAGATTCAGCAGGATCCATCATACAGCCAGCAGATGGTCGTTGGTGGTCAGTAGGAGATACTCGAGGTGGGTGTGCCAGAGCAACCCACAAAAAGAGACCTGCTGTAGAAGTAGCTGACCCGGATCACGCAGATCCTGGAACCTTGATGCCCTGGAACCGCAGGATGCAGGTCAGACTGCGCTGCGATCCGTTTCCTGCTGTCTATGAGAGCTGATACTGACCAGCTCTAACAGATCGTCCATGGCGCTCTCAAGCTTGCAGCGGCGCACGAAACCCGAACCGCGTTCAACGCGAATCTCACGCGATATTACGACTCGCTCGTCCAGCGCAATGTTATGGACTTTCTCGGAGCGTTGAATCGGACCCGTGGCAGGGTCGAAAATGTGGACATTTTCCGCTGGGACTATGTGAGCTGATCCTCTACCTCGTCGTCTCTCTCGCTTGTACTCACCTTTGCTTGTTCAGTCCGCGATGGAGGAGCATACTGAAGAATCGAAAGGTATCCATGCGCTGTACGATATATTTGGCTCATGGCTCGCCTGGCAAAGATCTTCGGCGACGTATTACCTCTCGAACAATTTCGGCTTGACCATGGTGCGTGCTTTTAGTCTCACTGGAGTAGCCACAAATTCAATTGACCCGATTGTCCGTTTGAGTAGGCACAAACATTCGAGCATCAGATCTTTCTTGGGAACGGCTCCTTTGCCGGACTCGTGACTGGAGAATCAACAGCAAAAGGCCACATGATTGACAGTCTATGGGCACACTGGTCCTTCTACGGATTCTTCCTGCCCAAGTGGTATCGGACTGTCGCAAGCTCAAATGTCGCGCACGGGTTTCAGGGTCGGACGTGGTTGGCGATACCGTTACGTGAGCGACACCCTGTCCTGAAGAGAGGTGGATCGCTGACGATTTGTTGGCAGTCTGGACAAAACACGCACTCCACGTGAATGACTTGACGTTCTGGACTGTAAGCGCTTGTTCCAAAGTCTAAGCAGTTCATCAGCCTTCCACTCATACGCCGATTGCGCGTTCGAAGGGCTCTTATTCTTCTGGTTTCGGCTACATAGTCGGTACAGAAAACAAGGCATCCGCATTAGGGGGAACGCGCTCAAATGCCTCTCCAAAGGTCTCTCCATCAATATTTGCACTGCTTGTTGTTTGCGTTGGCATTCTCGGTGCATTCATATGAGGGATACTTGCAACCTGTCTTTTTTACTCCCTTACTCTTGACTGCAATTGCAGATCACGCCGAGAGATCGATTGCACGACGAATCAGTCCCGCTGATGTACGGTCATTTTGGGGGCGGTCAGCTTGTTCTCGACGTAATCTTCGATCCATTCTTCCCGTTTCTCCGGCTCGTGATTCCACATCAAGTACCGCTTGTCATTCTGCGTCAAGAACAAATGCGCGTCAGTCAGAAAGCTGGAAGCGGAGAATAGGAGAGACAGTGCGGTATCTTGCCTTGAGAGTAGCGTGAACCGCCTTGAGGTCCACCTGATCTGCCATCTCCCTCGCTCCAGTCTCCTCATCGTCTGACTCGTCGTTCCTCGTCCCTTCCTCACCAATCAGTTTGACCTCGTCTCGCTTCTCCATCTTCTTGAGTCGTCCCCAATGCTCGAGGATCGGACTCTCCTTCAACAGGCGGTAGAAATCTTCCTTCGCTTCAACCTTTCTTCGGGATTGCCACGAAGAGAACAAGTCCTCGACTCGATCGAAATTTCGGTCTCCGAACAAGCGCGTGACGTGAGGTGAATCTGAGATTTGAGGAAGGACGTCGTGGAACGGAGTATCGAGGGCGGGTGCATGCTCAGCAAAGAGTGCTTCGACTGCCGAAACTCGTTTGCGATGAAGAGCAGACAGGTGAGAGTCAAACAGGACGCGCTTGTCGCGTGGTGTGAGGGAGGGGTGATCGAATCGAGGATCTTGTGATAGGCTCGGCGCAACATCTTCAAAGTGAGCCTGATGCCAATACCAATAACGTAAGTGTCTGAAGCACCAAGAACATATCCGATGCAAGGAGTTTTCACCTTGTGGTCTCGCACGGCATCAATCATCAGCTGACCAAACTCCCGTTCCGCTTCGTCTTTTCCAAGGTGACTGCGCGCTTGGTGCGCGTGTCGTGCAGCCTTGTCCTTGTCCTGTCGGACTCGTTCTTCTCGTTCTCTAAGAGAAGCAGCCGCACGCGCGGCTTTGTCCTCCTTTGACGTTTTCGAACTCGATGCACCATTGGTCGAAACGGAAGAAGTTGTGGGACCGGAAGTCGAACCAGAGGCCAACGATGCGAGATGCTTCGAGAAGAGCTGTTCTCGAAGCGAAGACGAGTTGACGGCGGCGTAGCGACGATCAGAGGCATGTCGTTTCTTGACCTACACTCACAAAGTCCAGATGTTCCGGGAAACCCGATCAGCGTCAGAGGGCGACCAAGAGAGAAACCCCATTGGGGAATCAGGAGAACATTTCCTCACATCTGCCCACTTGTCCCCAATCTTGATATCTCGATCCTCGCTCAACATGTCCCGGAACTCTTGCTCTGCCTTCTCCGCCGCTTGACGTTTCGTTTCTCCGAGTTCCCGGAGAAACTTTTTGAACTCTTTCTCCTTCTCGCCTTCAGTTTTGCCAAACTCTCGAAATCGCGAATCCTTGCCGTGAGCCTTTTTGAAGTCACTGAAATGGGTTCGAGTCGAAGTGACAGTCGTGGTGAGCAGGGCTCGGTACGCTACAAGAGGCTGTATCATGAATCGGATCGTTCAGTGATTTGGGATCGTCGGTACGAGTCAATAGGGAATCCTCACATCAACCTTGATCCCGCTCTGAGCGAGTTTGGCTTTCGCAGCTCGACGCTCGCGGATTTTCTCCTTACAGAACTCGTCAAAGATGTCACGTCGATCCCGCTGAGTCTTGACCGCTGTTGCGCATGTTGTGGCGACTAATCAGCTGTCAAGGATAGAAAAGCACGTCGAAATCTCGAATCAATACGCACAGTGGTACCGAGGGTCGTTGACGAATTTGGGCAACTCGTTCTCGAACGGCGCCATCGGATTAATATCCTTTTCTCCGAGGAGGACCTGCGAATTGTTGAAGGTCAGCTAAGGCATATACGTCGGACTTGCGCTGCAGCGAGATGATTCACCTTGTACATGGCAGCTGCCTCGACCTGGTTCACCTCGAGTTTGTCTTGCTTCTCGACCGCTTCCGGGTTCACGACTGGGGGTTCGTCCGGTTTCATCGCGAACTCCATCTCTCGCTTCTCCTTCTCTTCAGCTTCGGCGGCTTCTTGTGCCATCTGCTCGGCCATCTGTCGCTGCCAGTCTTCAGTTTCTAGTTCTTCGATCGACGACACGACTCGAGTCTTGGGCTTCTTCTTCTTTGGAGGTTGTGCATCCGTGTTGTCTGTCTCGATTACTGGCGTCGTCTCGGTCGGAACCTCTGCCAAAGTTCCTTCGGGTGCACCTTCAATCTCGAGTTCGAGATGTCCCTTTTCCTCCTCATCTTCGTCCTCCGCCTGGTGATCCCCTTCCCGTTCGATATCTTGTGTGACTTGAACGACATCATTCACAGCGTCGTCCTCTGCTTTGCGTTTTCTAAGCGCGATCCTCTCGTCTCCTTCTCGTTTCTGTTCAAGTTCCTCCTGTTCACGCAGTTCGAGTTGTTCGACTTGATCCTTGATCTCGGGAGGTACAGTCCACACACTCTCTTTCGTAATCGAATGATTGTAAAACACGTTGCCCTTGTTGGTCGTGACTCGGATCCAATCAGTACCTTCGATCGGGAGTTTCTGTTTCGGTTTCTCCTTCTTGTCTTTCTTGCTGCCGCTACTGTTACGAACGGGTTCTGTCGAAGTCGAAGCGGAAGAAGCGGAAACGGCGGGGAAATGGAGTGGAGGATTCATCTGCGCGATCGGGAACCCAGCTGGTGGTGGTGGTGGAGGAGCAGGTGCGAAAGGTCTAGTGTAGGTTGAAACATTGGTGATTGGATTGAACCAGTAAGGTTGTCCACCAGGAGCTACAGGCAGGGCAATTCAGTCGAAAGGAAAGAAGCGTCAGCTCGACTTGGCACCGCTCTACAATCCGGATCATGAGCGCGCAATGCTTTCCAGTCGACGATGATTTGGACAGTGTATGCATGGCAGCAAGATTCCTCCCTGTCGAGGACGCAATGTTGGACGATGATGAAAGTGGTAAACTTACCCTTGTGTTCGGTCCAGGGGGGTGGGACCGGGGCCAGGAAAGGTATCGGTGCTGCCATCTGGTACGTTGTCGGCAGAGCTTGTCGGGAAGTCGCGGAGAGCGAATGATGATCAACGGTCATGACCTTGATCCTTCGTGTCTCACTACTTTCTCTCGCTCCTCAAGTCGGTTTGACATTGGCAACTGCCACTCGCCTCAGCAATGTCACACCCCCTGATCAATCGAAACTCGCTGTATTGTGCTCGATTCTCGGATTACTGCAGAAAGACGCTCTTTACACAATTCCGATCAACGTGAACACAAGTGAATACGCCCAATCCGCCAACGCTGAAGAAAAGGAAGTGGTATAAAGGAAGAGTAATGAGAACAGAAAAGGAGGGCGAAGTTCCCCCAAGGAATTGTAAAACGTGGGAGTCTGAGCATGTACAGCTGATAATTGATGTGAGAGGTTTGCATCTCGAGTGCTGACTCTAAGCGGCGAGCATGAGCGCAACGATTCCTGCTCCCAAGACCGTACCTTTCGCGGCCGATTTGAGACTCGGTCCTGCTCCACTCCCTGATCCAGACGAACCCGACGCCGCTGAACTAGGAGCACTGCCATTCGAAGTCGAAGTAGGGTTCGACGTCCCAGCTGATGCCGACGATGCGGCTCCGGCAACGGCCGAAGACGCAACAGACGATCCCGACGAGGTCGCCGAAGCGAACCTTGAGCTGTAACTCGAAATCGTGCCGAGGTTCTCTTTGCAGAACGAGGCAAAGTTGGAAGCGTCCGTAACGGACGAACCTCCGTAGCCTATACGTAGCGCAAAAAACCAAGTGTTAGAGGGATTGAGAACGAGTCCTTGGTTCGTGATCAAGTGTTGCTTACAGGAACCGCAGGTATTCATCGCGTTCAAAGGCGCATCACCGCACGCACAGATACCGATTTGGGTGTACGACCCCAAATTGGTACATTTCTGTTCCGAATCAAGTCATACCGAGAATGAGAATCAGCGTCAATTGCGTCGCTCCACGAAGAAAAGAAGAATGTTCGATAGACTAACGGTCACTTCAGAGACCCATCCCGAGCATTGACTGCCACAGTTGCCTTCACCGTTGACCGCTTTCGTCAACAACCCTTCCAACGAGTTGATCGCGGTTTGAGTACCCGATTGTCGTTTCGAAAGTTGGCTTTGGAACGCGCGAGTCACTTTGAGCGCGGCATGTTCGTTCGAAGTCGTCGGGATCGCAAAAGCTGTACAGCAAAAAAGGTGGAGAGATCACGGGATCAGGTTCCGGCTTTCTTTTGGATGTGGGAGCATAGGGTTCCACATACCAGATGTGAGAAGCGAGAGCACGAGAGTCGTCGAGAAGAGCATGTTGTGCGGTTGATGGTGCGCTGATTTCAGATCCGAAAGATGCAGTAGGAGGAAAGAAGGGTAAGGACAGAAGAGAGCGAGAGCAAAGCGAGGTGAACGGGAGCAAGCGGGTGAGGCGCGTGCACCGGCCGAGAGCCAAGAAAGGGGGAATTGAGCTATCATTGAACGGTTCCGAAAGGGCTCCCGGCAAAAAACGGCAACGGCTGAAACGTTGCATAGGCTCGAGACACGAGAGGCGCGTCAGTAAGGAAGGGCAACAGGTGCATGAATGCAATGTCATGCATTCCACGAAGTCTTTCTTCGGAAGTGGGCGAGGTGAGCTCAAGCTGATGGCGCGCGCACGAACGTGGGGGTCAGCACACGTACGATATGTACGCTAGAGCCCGGATGAGACATGATTCATGGATGAGACAACGCGGACAGATTTGGACCGATCATTCCTCTGAGCTTGTAGCAAGTCCAGCAAGAACTATTTGCTTTCTTCGGTCTCCATCGCGAATGTTCAGAGCAAACGCCAATCTCAGAATGCCAGTCATTCCTATACATTTCGGAGGTCGAAGACACTGACGGATTGACCGCGGTACATCGACCGCTACTCTTTGTTTTCGGCGAAATTGCGCCAAACAGGCCTAGCTCAACAAGGCGGGAAATCCCGCCGCAACGACCCTCGCGACCGCATGGATCCACTGCCTGGCTTTACATGCGGCGCCAGTCTCGAGTGCAGTCTTGGCGGATTCAACAGCGTCGTGTCAGTTGTCTTTGGCTGCGGAGTGGGCAAGCCAAAGGAGATTTCATCTTTGCGCAGCTGCAGGCTGCAAAGGAAGCGACGTCCGCTGGCTTTTTCCGATGCCTCCGCCGGACTGTCACTTTGCGCACGAGGGTACGCGCTCATTTCGAGTGTTTAGTATTCAACGAACCACAAAAATGGTATCATAGCAAAGCCAGCCCCACTAAAGGATCGGGCACGGCTCGCTCCTGAGCTATGGCTAAGCCTACCCGACAATATGAACAGCGACACTTGTCAACACGACGCAGCACTTGCGTTTCTGAATCGATCCGAAGTATGTGTAGTGAGGTCCAAGCTTCCGCGCGCAACTGTGTGCTTTTTGCCCATGAACGTGCCGACGATGCTGTTGATGAGCCCGTTCACTTCATCTTAAGAGGCTGACCTAGCCTTCAACTCTGGAGAAAGCAAACAATGAGGGGGAAGAACAATAAGCGTCGGAAGAAGCTGGTGCACAACATGGCTGAGTAGAAAAAGAAGGCGCCAGAGCGAAAGAAGGAGGAAGACGCGTATACGCAAGAGGCTACAGAGGACGCGCTTACAAATTCCGCAAATCCCCTTCTCCGCGTGGAACAAGGGTCGAAAGCGAGTGGCAGCGAGCGCGGCGGAAAGAGAGGAGGAAGAGGACGGGGGAAAATCGGCGTGGGCCCTGCGCGAGGTCAATCCGTAGGCAAAACTACTTATCGGCTGCCGGCTGGGGTAATCGAGTTCGTCCGCGCAGAAACCTTGGAAGCTGTGCAGCAGAAAACCTCGAAAGAAGTAGGAAAATTTGACGCTCACAAGAATTACATTGTTCAAGACTTTGTCTGTTGAAGTCTCTTCTGCGAGAATTCGAAAGTCACCTAGGTCATCCTACGAGATTCAGGATGACCTTGCTGAGCTTCGATGCTCCGAAGATAAGGCTCCCTCTGTCAAACTCCTGGTTTTGTAATTCTTGTGGTCGTCAAGTTTGACTACCTCTTCGAAGGTTTTTTCTTGCACAGCTTCCAGGGTTTCTGCGCGGGCAAATTCAATGGTCCCGGCCGACAGCGCCTAGGTGGTTTTGCTCAGTCCTCCTCCCGCGGATTCTCCTCGCGCACGGCACGCGCCGCTCGGGCTCCTCTCTCCTTTGGAGCATGCGAAAGAGCCAGTAATCGATCGTATCGCACTGCCGGTGGGAGTCACAAGACGGGAAGTGGAACGTTGTTGCCAGAGAAGCCTGCTGATGATCCCGCGCAGGCACCGCTCGTACCCGGATTTGGACGCGGCCGGGTTTCAGAGATTGAGCACCGGCAAGTCGTTCGATACTAGGTGCTGAGCGACAGTTTACGATGGACAGGCGCCGCTCGATCGTGTGCATGAGGGTGAAACAGAACAAAGACGTAGAGGTTAAAATGTTTGACGACCAGCCACGAGGCTCCTGGCTCGCGGACGCTCACGGTCCCCCTTTTCTGTCTCACACACCGCTGAAATTCCAATACCCAGAGCGAGTTCTCGCTATTGCCTCGAATATGTTTAAGATCGCTTACGAACACAACAATGTCTTGCACTTCAGTAAAATTTACGTTTTCCTGGATCAATGTACTGCAGATTTCGTTTAGTTGTTCTTGACTTGGTTAGCGACGTTGGCAGCTTGTTCCTTGTCGGCACCGTTCAAGAGTGCTTCTCCTTGCGCAACTTCGTGCTCTTTGCCAGTAGCCTTGCCAGCGAACTTCTTGGCAAATCCGTTCACCTTGTCTCCGAAACTAACCTTGTCTTCGTGACCTGAAACCAAAAAACTCGAATTAACATCAGCATAGAAGGGGCAAACCAAAGAAGGAGGAAGAGGGTTACCTCCGTCAGCATCGGGCATGGTCGAAGCGCCCTGAGACGACTCCACCGTTGGTCGCTCTCCGTTCGACTCCCATTTCTGAGTGATTTGACTTAGCCCCGGGTACGATGGTCAGTATCTTCTACAAGACACGAGAAGACAACCCTTCTCACTTGAAGTGTCCATCGGCTTGGGTCTGGGACGGTACAGAGTCCGAGACGGGTTGAGCAGGTTGGTTCGAGCCCGTGTTTTGGATTTTCGCATCGGTACGAGTAGCGGCGGGGACGAAAGAGGTCGAGTTCTGGAATCGGCAACAAGGGTGGGGGAACGGACGTGACTCTTTAGGTTTCGAAACTCCTTGGGAGCTGGGATACTCGAAAGGTTACTCACCATAATGATGTTCTGGAGGTACGTAGGTGTAGCGTGAGGGAGGAAGAGCGGCGGATGCCGAGCGGGGGGATCGGCTCCGCTGGGATCTGTCGTCCGCGTCAGGTTACGTCATTCAACTACTTTCGTCGATCTCTTGATACAACAGGTGCTGCGACTTGGCTTGGAAAGCCAAGTTTCAGCTTGGAATCTACTATATTGCGAATCGCAATGGGATTCATTGCGGCAAGCGAGAAGGATCTTATGTGGCACTCTTCCGAATTGCGTATAATGATCGCTTTTGAGCGGTCCGGCCGCTATGGCTATGTACATGCATGCGTTTCAATGGGATGAAATTGTACATCATGCCTCTCCACGCTCTTTGGCCACCTCGAGTTCAACCTCGCGTACTCGTTCACACGCTTCGACGAGTTTCTCAAACAAACTCGGGGGCAACTGCATCAACCCGAGTTCGCTCACGAGTCGGTACGCGACCTTGTTGCGTTCGTAACTGCCCGCAACGATTTCACCCGTTTTGCCCCGGACGAGGAACGACGCGAGAATGTCTTGAGGTTGAGCGGTACGTTGCGCTTCGGCCGGGTTGCGCTGATCTCCCAAATGACTGTCGGAATCCGTGTCAATGATATGATCTCAAGTTCAAGGAGCGTCTCGATGAGATGTTGAGAGAGACAAGGACGAACATGTAGGTATCGACGCCACCTTCGAGCGAAGAAGACACGACCGATTTCGCCAACGATTGTACCCACAAATCGTGTTCAATGTTGTCCCTCAGCACCTCGTGTACGAGGTCTAGAAACTGCGGGTTCTCTTGAAAGTATCGCGGCAGGATCTCGGGTTCACCTCGAGTCGTCGTTGGCGCTGATGAAGACAAGAGTCCGATCGTCGTTGGGGAGAACGAGCTCGACGGTGCAGGGGTTGGCAAGAACGAGAGGGCGTAAGTCGGCTTTGCTGCAGTAGTCGAGGGCGGTGCTTTCGAGGGTTGCGGATGCAAGTACAAGCCGGGGTATGCTCGAGATGCAAAGGACGACGAGTAGCGTACGCTCCCTATCCGTAATCGTGTTGCGTTTGCCCGTACTATGGAAAACATGGTGTCAATGAGAGTGGAAACAAGCGAGGTGAAAGTCGCACGAGTGTACTCCGTCATTCTCGACCCTCATCTGTGCTAGCGGCCAGGACTGTCGCGACTGTCGCCGTACGGCGAGCCCACCTCGTTACACGCCCTCCGACCATGAGAGCCGGGGACCAGGCTCAGTCTTACCAAGAGTGAGCATCGATCGTCATCCAACTTGTCGCACTCCTGACTCCCCTCTGCCTCTCGTGCTCGTCCAAGTCATAGGGCTCGATACGCGACTGCGGTAAACAGTGCAGAACAAACCTTGCTGCACCTCGTTTCGACTCCTGATCACGCGCTGTGGAAACCGCTCGCCAACACCTGTTCGCCTTCCTCGTCAACAAACGCAACGACACCATCCGCCGAAGCTCTCTCTTCGACAAATGCGACAGCTGGAGCGGCGACGAAATCAACTTTGCGAGTAGACGGTCAAAACCCGTTGGACCCGTGGCGGATCAAGCTGCACAAGCGCTCTTGCTCCTTCTCGTCAAGTTCGTCAGGATCTGCAACCGCAGACGTCGTTCGAGCATCGGTCGAAGTACCCCTCGAAGATGCCGGGATCGAACGAGAAGGATTGCTCGAGAGTTTCAGGGTCGCACTTCAGTCGACCGAAATCAGGTCCAGCTGTTAGTCGATATCGGCTCATTTTCGATTTCTGCTTTGTTTGCTGAGTCACTCTCCGTTTCAAACAGGGGACAAACTCGTCGAACAGGCGACTACCCTCGAAATTCTAGATCCACTGACAAAGGTAGTCAAAACTGATTATCGACTCGGATGGCCTGCCTCGTACGCGCCTCTTTTTCCCGTTTCAACGATGTCTTGACAATGTCACTGATGAGCCATATGGCGTGTGTACCCTTTTCCAGACCGAAAGATACCGTCACCATTTCGAAAACGATTCCTTCTAGCTCTGATTTTCTCATCCAAGTCGCGAGTTCGCTACCCCGCTTTGCCGATGAACCCTCTTTCCTCCGTCCATCTCCCCCTTATGTTCGATCTCACGTCAACATCCAAGCCTGGGTCTTTCACATCGTACCATCCCCAACGACCCTACCGCCGACAGCGAAGCGATCGACCCATCACCTGAGAGTTTCGATGTACTGGTCATGGAACCCAAACACCCGGTTGAACCCCGCTTCCTCTTCGACTTTGTCATCATCATCGTCGTACCTCGCAACGCACATGCCTCACCTCGTAGCGTCTCTCGTGCACTACGTCCGATCGACCCGAGTCAGGATTCCGACTTTGCTCGATTGGAATCGAGAACAAGGAATCGAAGTCGTCAGTGAAGGGTGGGACGAGAATGCTTCGAAATGGACTGCCGAATGGGATTCAGTGTTTACCGAACCGGGAACCGATGATCGACTCGGTTCGGAGCAGACAGTCAAGGTTCAAGTTCCTACACCTCTGTCCTCGACGACGATGACGACGACAACTGGAAGGGATGGTTGGGACATTCGAATCGAATCGAAACGGACAATCATCGATACGACCGACAAAGAACCGTTCCGATTCGCGATCGAGACCAAGAGTGGTACTGCCAACAGGCTCGTGCTCAAGGTGGTACAAGATCGGATCGAGGACAAGGATGGGTTGAACAAGGTCAAGATTGCCATTACGAAACTCGTAGGAGGGAAAGGGATCAGGATCAATGGACAATTGACAGAAATCAAGGTGGTCGACTCGGATCAAGACCAATTCGACATTTCCGAGGAGGAAGCGACCTGGAAACGAATCCTTGAACACCCGCAGCAGAAAGACATCAATGAAGGAACTGTCGTCGCGAACACGACTCGAACTCCTTCGATTCGAGACAGTTCTGCCATCTCTCTCCGATCGACGACGGGTTCGATCGCAACAAACGCCACTTGTTCAATCACGACCCAGTCTCAAATCTCGACCTTGTTGCGTCGCAGTTACATCTACTTTCTCTCCCTGTTGCAAGAACCCCCTGCCAAGTGGAAACCGATCACGGACTCTGCTTCGGGAGTGACCATCACGCAACTCTTGTCCCCCGATCCCACGTTGACGATTTATCGAGCCGAAGCCGTGTTTGTTGGAGTAGGAGTTTGGGACGTATTTGCGAGCGTGCTCAGTGGAGGAAAAGGAAGTTGGGACAAAGGACTCGACGAGACGAAACTGATACGACAAGAGCGGGGGAGAGCTACCACGAACGGCGCCGAGTTGAGCGAGTTGTGGTGGGAAAAGCGCAAGGGGAATTGGCCAGTCGCGTACGTTCTCTCCCCCCCTCAGTTGTATCGCCATTACTAACGGCAATGAATTTTTCTTCGTTTTTCAACTTTTGCACAGACCACGAGACTCGGTCTTCTTGAGGACTTCGTACAAATCACCGACTTCGATTCACATCTTCTCGTCCTCGACCGACGACACTTCGCTGTTCCCTGCGATCCCTCCAGTGCAACCTCCGACCATCCGTACACAGACGGATCTGTCGGGTTGGTCGATCGAATCGCTGTCGCCGACTACGACTTCGATCACGCTGTTGGACCAATCCGATCCGAAAGGGTGGAGTAACAAATCTTGGACTCCGAACCAGCTTGTCCAAGCGGTCGCAGGAGTCAGGGACTTCACTCTCAGGAATGGTGCACCCCCAGTCGTGACGAGATTGAGTGGAGCGAGGAAACGAGAAGTCGGTTACGATCACGACAAGGGCACGTTCCGAGTCGAGTACGAATGTGATGGACCTGCTTCTGTCTCCCATTCGGAGTCCGACCACGACACAAAGAGTGACACGTCAAGTCTCGCCGAAACCGTCTCGTCCACTTCGACTCGAAAACCGTCACCAGGAGAACCGACCAACGTTCTCCCGATTGAACTCGAATTGAGATGCGACGTCTCGGTGTGGTCCCCTCACGGACTCGAACTCATGGTTGATCCTCCACCTTCATCCGTTTCGTGTTTGTCACGACATCGTCTCTCTGCTGGAGGCGGTTTGTGGCTCACGATCGAACACCCTCCCTTGATCGTCGAATCTGAAGGCAAAGTCACCGTCACGGTCAAGAAAGCTTCGAAAGGTGGACCCACAGGAGGGTCCGAGAAGGGAGGAGTCAGTATCAATGGTGCGAGAGTCAAAGTCGATGTCGAAGTGCTCGAGGATGACAAGATTCGAGAACTCGAAGGCAGGAAGAGGCGCAAGATCAGTCCCGTCCCGCTCGATCAATACGACACGCTTGGTGCTCGAGTTTGGACCTCGTCCTCGAGTCCTGGCAGTCAGGCAGATTTGAGGAGGACTTCGAATACGGTCGAGGGCGACAAGCTCGAAGGACTATCTCTTGCACGCACAAAAGTCGGCGAAGCAGGAAAGACCGAAGAAAATACGAAAGCTACCTTGAACGTAGCGACTGATGGTTCGTCCGCTGCGCTCGACATCGCTGCTCCTTTGATCGATTCCAATGTCGGTACTTTGACTACGTCGACTTCGGAGCCGACCTCCTCGACAGACAAACCTTCCCTTGAACCACCAGCAGCAGCTCTCGAGGCACTCGCGTACCTCCAATCATTCCATGCCGAACAAGGTCCAGATCTGACGGATCCCGCACCGGGTTGGTCAGTCGTGTCGGAACGTGGCGGTACCGTGGTTCGCAAAAAGACAGTCCCAGGCATCTCGACAACGTTCCCAGTCTATCGTGGAGACAAGATTGTGCAAGGGTTGACGGCAGACGAGATTGCGAGCGTCGTGACGAGCACGGGATGCAGAAAAGTTTGGGACGAACGAGTTGAAAAAGCTGTGCCCCTCTCAAGCTATGGAAACGGAGTCTCGACGACCGCACTGTCGACAAAACCGGCGTTCCCGTTCAAAGGTCGCATCTTTTACGTATCGACCGTCATCGCGTCAGTCAAGGTGCCGTCAGCCTCGTCGACCTCATCCACTTCGACCGTGCTCTTCGTCGCATCCGCATCTTACACTCCGCCTCCAGCCGAGACTGATCCGTTCGACCCCGCCCGGACAAACCCGAATTCTCTCTTGACGGGTGAGGTCCTCCTCGAAGGCTGGATCCTCGAGACTCTCGACCCGTACACCTCGTCGGTCCTCGCGATCCCTTCGACCCGGTGCACGTACCTTGCGTGCATCGACCAGAAAGGGTCTGTTCCGCTCGCCCTCAATCAAGTCCTCAACGCCAACCTCGCCAAGAGCATCGCGAATGTCGAGACCTTGGGCAAGACGAAAGGACCGTTACCGCGTATCTGGAGTCCGAGTAACGGGGTGCAGATCGAAGGACCTCTCAGTGAGGACGATGTCGGTGACTGCGTGTGGAAACTGGGCAAATCAGTCGGCGAAGGACACAGTCGGGTCATCACGGCAAACTTTGGAGAAGAAGAAAACACGTTCCGCGCCCTATTCAAGGTCGGGGGTCGCAACGATCGTGGAACGAGCAAAGACGATGTGACCACTCGGGACGATGTACTCGAGAAGAAATCGCCCTCGACTGCGACAAAGTCCCTCGCGGTCGGTTCGACCTTGCTCCGTAGTGAGCTGCCCCGAAGCGCATCACTTAATTTCGGTACAGCCGCCCCTCCAATTCTACACAAACCTGCGATCACATCTGAACTGTCGCACAAGCGGAGCCGGGGGTCATTGCGTTCGAAATCTCCTGCAGCCCCACCCGTCGCAACCGGTGCTCCTCCTTCTGTTTCCGGCTCTGCCGTCTCGGTCACTCCAGCTTCCTCAAGCTCGTTGACTTCGCCGAATGATCCGAATGCACACGACACCGTTATTGCGGAGCTGATTGTCGATCTCAAGCAGTACCCGCACGGCTACTCGGTTCTTGCCTCCTCGGCGCTGCTACCCGCACTCTCTCCCGAACAGGGTTCGACAACGTCAAGTCTCGTGTCTCTCGACGCGCTACCTCCCAAGTCTCTTGCGCCATCTTCCGCTCTCGCGCCAGTTCTCCCCCTGCGCCTCATCGCACACGATGCGCCACTTCCGTCCATCCTGACCGCTTCGCTCGACGCGTGGAAGCGCGCGAATCATCTCGTTCGCCTCATCATCCCGACCTCTTCTGTCACTCATCCGCTTCAAGACCCTCTACGAGAACCCGTCAAGTCGATCGAGAAACCGGAATGGTACAAGTTGCTGACCGACGAAGGCGGAGCTCTCGTCGAGATCAAGATCGTGCCGCTCCCAGCGCCGGTTCCAATTCCAGGTCAGAACCTCATCTCGACATCCGACAAGACGAAACCGAAACCCGTCTCTTCCGGAGTTGGCGCGAATGAACCGACTGGTCTGGGCAAAGTGACTGGTCAAGCAAATCGCACTGTCATGTTTAACGGAGAGAAGGTGGTCGTCATGAGTCAGAAAGAAAGTCGAGCGGTGTTGGCTCGGTTCGAGGACGAGGACGCGCCACTGCAAGGGGCCAAAATCAGTCGGTAAGCTCTCGCTGCGATTCTTGACTCGCGTTTTCCCTCCTCGACTGACGAATCTGGGGATCGGTTCCAGTGTACCTCCCCGGCGGCGCAAGTCTGCTTCGCCTGCTAGCGAGGGAAACCTCTCGACTCTTCCTGTCGAACTGCAACAACCGCTTGCGATCGCGACTCATCTTCGTGCACCGATTCCTTCTACGCCCGTTACGGACGATTTCGAATTCCCGGATCCAAAGTCTCCCGGAATGATGACTCCGGCGTACGAATCTGGACGAGATTCACCGGCCATGTCGAAGTCTGGATCCGTTCAAGCCGTGCGTTCAATTCCAGCGAGTTGCATTCACGCGCATGGGGGTTATCTGCTGACGAATTTGTTCGGCACTAGGGGTCTCATCGACGCGGCACAACAAGCTCCGAGTCGACTCCTTTAACGGGACCGCTCTCTGCAATCCTCGGCTCATACCCTCTTGCTCGACTCGGTTCGAGCATCGTCAACGCGACAACTCCCTCTTCTGCACAAGCTCCGCTCGTACCTGGTGGTCTCCTCGTGCAGAAACGAGGGTACAGTTTGGGATCTGTCATTGCAGTTGCCCTGATCGCCTTCCTGCTCGGATCTTTCTTGCGTTCCCTGTTGACCCGTAAGTTTTACATAGAACCTCAAGCGTCGATTCTGTGCTCACGGAGTCGCGCCAATACAGCTGCCGACTACATTGTGTACCATGCGGTTCCGGCGACGTCGTCTGCCACCTCCTCGAGCGTCGCGGGCGATTCTGTCGAAAAAGCGCTCCTGACCGCGTTTGACCCTCATCGAAGGTGGAAAGAAGCAAAACGTCTTGTCGAGCTTCGAACCGGGTTCGTCGGATGGGATTTGATCGTCGCGGCCGTCAAGCGTGATTGAAGGATTCCCTGGGTTTTCTCATTCTCTCGATATCGATTTATACTACTAGCCTGGTTTCTCATCATCTCCCATGTTGTCGTCTCTTAACTGTTCATTTCCCAATTGCAAAAGACCTTGCAGACAAAGTTGTGACCTTCTCATCGGGGTCCTTCTGTTCGAGCCCATCATCATTATTGCTGCCTTGTTTCGCGGCCTCGCTCCAGATGCAGGACGAAAGGTAAAAGTCTCAGCTCTGTCGATCGTTCATGCGACTTTTGACATCCGCGCTTCGAAACTCGAGAGCCGTCGGTCAACTCGGACACTCGCCTTTCACTTTCGTCACTTTTGCACTCTGTTATCCTTTTCTTGGCTGTCAGCGGTTCAAGATCCGAACGGTCATGATCTACTCGAGCGACGCCGACAGGGTTGCGGGCGAAAACTGCAGTCGAAGACATTCAACGTTGCTGTTCAGCTCGCTCGCACATTTTCCCGACTACGATCATTTGTGCAGTTTTCGCTCGCCTCCGTTCGACAACCACAGAGGTCCTTCTTTTCCTGCGGATGCAAGTCGGTATCGATTCCTTCGGACTTGATGTCGCGCGAACGAAGCTAAAATCCAAGGGTTCCGTGGGGGGAACTACCTGTACGACCAAGCTTCGAGTCAAAGGATAAGGCAGACGAAAAAGCAACGGCAACAAGCAATAGTCGGAATGGAACTAGTCGCCCTTGGCAGGCGCCCACGCAAGTCCGAAAAACCACGTTTCAAGGTGAAAGCGTATTAAATAGGGAGCAAAGCTAAGCTGAATTCGAATCAATTGACATACGGAGCTTCGGCCTAAGTTACCGAGCCCTGTCGCTTACAGCCGGGCCCGTCCACGCATTGATACAACTCGCTGCTCCCAACAAAGCAAACCTATCGGTGGGTATACTACGACTGGGGACATTCGATCTCGGGAGCGTGTCGGTCCCCTTGCGCTATCAGAGAATCGCCCGAGTCGTCACCGCCAGCCAACTCTCGCCTCCGCCGAAACCCAACCAAATTCAAACCACCACCTCGGACCCGCTCGCCCCATACTCGCACAGGAGGTCGGCTCGTCCCTCCTGTGAATGCAACCTCGTCCAGCATTGCCGTTCCCTCCCCAGATCGCGCCCGAAGTAGCTGCACCACTTCGCTTCGACGCCGCCGCCTCCACACATCTCGGACCACCTGCCACGTTCGATCACGCGACCACATTCGATTCCATGGACGACAACGGGTATCCTGGACCTGACTCTGGCACCGGAGGACCGGGACCGAAGCGTGGGAAACCCGCGGGGAACGGCGCAGACAATCACAACACGACCAAAGCAGGCAAGGACAAGGGCAGCACCGCAGTAGACAAGAAAAAGACGAGATCGAAAGCAGCATGCTCGAGTTGCAAGAGTGTCAAACAAAAGTGAGTACTAACTTATCGCCGCGTTTCGTGAGTTGCGGTGCGCACGCTCAATCCCCTTTTCTTCCTCCTTCCAGGTGTGAAGGTCCGCCGTTTGGTAAGTGTTTAATGATCGCTTCCATTGTATCGCTCGACTGATATCTTGGATTTCGAAACAGTCCCCTGCCGAAGATGCGAATTGTGAGTTGCCGCATGACGCCAGTCCGATCGCGGCTTACCAAATTCGTGCCAAAACAGATACAAGCTCGATTGTCAGTTCCCGCCGGGTACCAAAACAATTCCTAGACCACCAGAAGTGATCGGTGTCGGCAATGGCGGTGCAAGCGGACCATTGGCGAATGCACTTGTCGGAGAGCCATCTCCAGCAGTCGCGCAAAAGTCAGTTTTGATATTCGCTTCCTTTCAGGTGCCATTCGTCAACAGAAGTTGACTCTCGTGTGTGTGTGTCAAGGTTGTTCGAAATTGCAGACCGATTGCAGTCGATCGAGTCTGCGCTACATATCAATACTTCCGCATTCGCATCCCCTTCTCACCCCGCACAGCAACACCACCATCGCCTCGAGTCTTCCTCGTCTCACCATCCAACTATGTCTGCTGCATCTTCTGACGCTGGCGACGAGGGCACAGCCGGCACCGCTTCTCCGTCCGACGTTGCGTGCGCCGCTGCTGCCAACCCGATCAACGAGATCAATTTTACGGTCGACTCGGTTGTAGGCCAACCTGGATTCACGCCAATACCTGGCGCCGAAGATTACGGTGCACCCGATGTTCTGCGAAGAGGTGTCTTGAGACAGGAAGAGTGTCAACAATTGTTTGATTTGTACGTTCGATTCTTGCCGATACCAACTAGTTCTTGCGCCTTGGAGTAAACTCAAAGAGTATTGCTTCCTTGAAACAGCTTCTTCCTGTCTATTCACCCGTGGCTCATGAACTTTTCGCTCGATTCTGACCGAGACGCTCTCGCGGTACGCGCTCGAAGCCCGCTCCTATTTCACGTCATCCTTCTCCTTTCGACCGCCTATTCTTCGACTTTCCCATCACAGCTCCACCTCACACTCGTGACGTTCACGAACAACATTCTCGCACCCCAAATCTTGTCGCCCCAGCCGCACGAACTCACGACCGATTTCATCCGCGCTCTCAACCTGCTCAACCTGTACAAACCTGTCCAACTCGGACCGAGACGAGCTGAAGGCAAGGACGATGCCGAAGCAATTCGAGTCAGCAAAGTGAATGGCAATGCGAGTTGGATGCTCCAAGGGGTGTTGGCTCGCACGGCCGAGAGGTTGCAGTTGTCGACTTCGGTATCCAAGTTCTCGCGTGCGTACTCGGCGAGTGCTTCGGGAACACCGATACCCCACGCTCTATTGCGAGATCTCAGGTTGGTCTATGATCTTTTGGGTGTTCGGAAACCTAGATTCGAGCTGATTCGAGTTGTGGTTGTCAGATTGTACTATTGTCTCTTGTGGCAAGACGTGCAGGGTAACGTGCAGAGCGGTCGTCGGTGCAACATGGAGGGAGCTCAGGCGTTGACGACGACAAGATTGTTCTCGTCACTTAATGCGCAACCTTATGATGTTCGGTCAGTTGCACAGCTTCGCGTGTCCTTACCCGAGATGATCTACAGTTTTGTTAACCACACTCTTTACAGTCTTGCGGCAAGTGTCGAAATGACTGAACTCGCACGACCGATTCTTCGATCTATCAACTACGAAAAGACGCGCATGATTCCCAAAGCGGACCTCGATCGATTCAACTCGGGTATGAAATCGTTCGAAGATACGTGGGTGCCAATCTTGATTCGACAACTCGCGGTCGACCCGTTGGCAATGTCGGTCGTGAGCCCGTTCAAAGAGTTTGTCGTCATGCAACTCAACGCGACATGTTACTGTTACTGGAAGAAGGAGGCGAAATTGTACACGGGTTCAAACTCGAGTGACGCGTCGGGACCGATTGGAGGCAGCGATGGAGGTCGACCTGCAAGCAGTCACAGCGAACGCACGAGGAAACTCTTGCGAGAAGGCGCGCCAAGAGGTCTCACGGATTGGGAGTTTGACGGACTCGGCCATTGTGTCAGATCGGCAGAAGCACTCGTGTTCAACCTCAGCGAGGAAAGTCGAGTCCCTGGAGCGTGGAGAAAGGTTCAGTGGGAAGAGGCCGAGAGAAGCGATGGATGGAGGAAACTCGTGCTCGACGATCAGATTGTCGAGCAATCGAGATGGGGTATGGATGCGATCGTGAGCTCAATCTCATTTTCCTCTTCGCGATCGCGTGAAAAGACTGATCCTCTGAGAAATCTTTGCGTATTCAAGACTTGCATCTCTTACGTGTTCCCGCTCGTCTTCCTCGCAAAACTCGTCAACGAGGGACTCTTGACGACAAACCTCAAGCTCTTGCGCCACGCGACTCCGCAACCGGCGTGGTTGTATACTCAGAAACTGCCGCGCCTGCTCGAACTCGGATCATCTTTCCTCGACGCGATCGCACCCAATTCGCACCACCCTGCCCGCTCGCAAGCTCAAGTCTTGCGCACCTTGCTCGACACGGGCGTCAAAGGTCGTATTCCAACTCCGACCATGACGGCGGGCGAGATCCCTTCGACTGGACCATCGAACGCATCGACGGTCATGAGTTCGAAAATCCCTCCACCGCCACTACCTGGACAAGGGCAACCCCAATCTCGACCCCAGAATTTCAACCAGAATCCGTTCCCCCCCAACCCAGTGGCGACATATCCTCCACAAACCTCGCCAAACCAGCTCGATGCCAACTCGCTCGCAGCGTGGACCTCGCAGAATCAGCAGCAACCACCACCGCAACAACAACAGCCGCAAGGTCTTGCCGGATTTGGACAACCTACGCCTCCTGCACAATCGCAAGGGTTCGTGCCTGGAATGGACCAGGCGTTGCAAAACGTCCTGAGCGATTTCGAACCCTTGTTTGGCGTCGAGAGCGGACAAAATTTTTGGGATTACGGCAACCTCTCGACGAGTAGTGGAGGGTCGGGAGCTACCCCTCAAGGGTACCCATCTGGAGGAACTCCTACTGCTGGAGGAGGAGGAGGGGGAGGGACCGAAGCCGGTGGGATCGATTGGAGTGAGTTCATGCGTTACAGTTCGAATCGTACCATGTTCTGAACACACTCCTCTCGTCTCTCTCTCTCTCTTCCCCTTTTGCACTGGGCAGCTCTTTCGGCTCCAATCATGCTTCAATGAACAACGCGAACCCCCAGCTCTGTACAAGCATCCGTTTACTTGCTATTGTCCTCCTCTCTCTCTCTCTTCCCATATCTCTGTGTCAATCTTCCATCTGTCTATGTCTCTTTTTTGCTCTCTCTGTCTCTCTCATATATCGTACATCCGCTTTGGATCTGTCTTCCTGGTCTTGCCTTCTAGCTTTGTGTTCACTCGGGTTGTTGTCATCGATTTTCTTTACCTTCTTCCTCTTCTCGGGAAAAAGTCGTCAAGCTTGCGCGATATGACTACTACACGTATCAATGAGGAGAGCAAAAGAGAAACTTGAAACTTTTCGTCATGATATTCGGACAAGATTTCGTGATTGCCCATTTAGAAATCGAAATCTATGCAGTCGAAAAGAAGGCTGGCGCGACTCCCGTCTCGGTCGATCTCCGCACTAGCCCTCAACTCACACACAACTCTTGCGCGCTCGCTCTCAAGCTCCGACGGTCCGGTTACACTTTGTGCATCCATCAAGATCGGGAAGAAAACACGAGCTACAGACAGCTTTGCAGTGTGAACCAGACAGCATCGCCTCAAACGCGTCGCTTCATTTTGTGATCGATTGTCAACACACCTCAACCGCTCCCGGGCAGCACCATCAATCCGAACCAGTTACAACAATCCTCGAGAGCGAAAAACTTGATCGGTCCGCTGGTTCTTGATAGCACGGAGAGGGGGCAGTGATTGTTTTGTTTATGAATGGCTCAATCACCTCGGAAATCAATCACGACGACTACGACGACCAGGAAAGTCATGACGGTTCAAAAACGACTCGCACAACAAACCTTGTCTGGACAGATCGCTCCTCCTTCAGTCGGTGGAGGGACGACGAGTCGGAAAAGTATAGGCGGGAAAGGCAAAGGCAAAGGTATGTACCTCAGTTTCTCCTCTGCTTTACGACCATGTTTCGACAACTCATTCATTACTCGGATGTAAAAACTAGCTCCTGTGAAGGCCCCGGCAGCAAAGAAACCTCATCGATTCAAACCTGGAACTGTCGCCTTGCGGGAGATTCGACATTACCAAAAGAGTACAGATCTACTCCTGAGACGTCTACCGTTTGCAAGATTGGTAAGTCACCGAGCAACAATACGTTTCAAGGACGGCGAGGGGGAGGGGGGAAAACACAGAAAGCTAGAGGAACAGATTTGGAGAGGTCAGGTTGGAATGGGATCCAGACATGTAAAGCTTGGATGTGCTGCTTTCAGGCGTACATTATGGCTACGCAGCAGGAATGGGAACAAGTGGGCGATAGGAATCGTCAGGAATGATTTCGAATCAAAATATCAACATCGGAATTTGGTTCGGTAGCTGACGCTTTCACTCGTTTTCTCGTTCGCGTGTGGGAATGCAGGTACGAGAGATTGCGACCGACTTTTTCGATGGAGACGAAACGGGTGAACACGTCGGACTGCGGTGGCAGTCGAGTGCATTGTTGGCACTGCAAGAAGCTACCGAAGCGTACGTTCAACATCCCTTTGAGGGCCAACATTTTCCGCAACAACTCTTTGTTGACCCGAGTTATGTTTTGGTTTATGATTTTCCAGATACCTCGTGCATTTGTTTGAGGATTCGAATTTGTGCGCGTTGCATGCGAAACGGGTGACGATCATGCAGAGGGACATGCAGTTGGTCAGAAGGATCCGAGGTGATTTCTTTTAGACGACCGGCGGGATGGAGGGCAGATATCGAATGGATTACGTTTTTTTGGTTCACGAAACTTTTTGTTGTTACTCGGTTGTTTGGTTTGGATGCTCCCTGTACAGCTTATTTGACATGGTTTGAAACGTCGCGCCTCACTCGTATATACAGCGTACTATTATGTCGATTCAAGTGATTACGAGATTATTGCGTATCAGAGGACACAAGGTCTCGGTACGGGGTCATGAGGGTACATAGGTAAGCGCGTGGGGCTGCGGGAAGAGCAAGGCGTGCTTCTTTGCACCGGTCCTGATTCGCTCCCTCACCCAATCGCCTTCGGAACACCTACGCTACCAAACAAGATGAGGTCTTACTACTAGTACGCATACGAGATTGTACGCACTGAAACGAGGTCTCGAAGGAACAAGCTGACATTTCATCATCGTTGCCCCCTTTTCCTCCTCAAAGCGATGACATTGAAGGCGACCAACGTCTCGCTCATGATTCAGGAGAGTCTGTCTCGATCGAGACTCTCAGATCTTTGGGCGTCTTGCCGTACCCTGCGATCGAACTCGACTCGGTTGAACAAATGTCAGTTTACTCAACACACTCATCTCTGGATTTCCCTACAATGACTGACAAGATCGTGGTGAACCAGTGCCAAGGAGAGGAATTACAAGAATCGGGACGAGATCAACGTGAGCAAAGCGGGTATGGGAGACATTTACGAGGACAAGATCAAAGGGTTCTTCCGGTGAGATACTCGAGCGAGACCCAGAAGGAACCTCCCATGCTCCAGCTCTTCGTCAAGCTGACATGACTCTGTCGAAACCTTGGTTTCAGGGAGCACTTGCACGAGGATGAAGAGATCCGATACATTCTCGACGGATCAGGATACTTTGACGTTCGAGGTGAATAGCCTGTTTCGCCCGTCCAAAAAAGGGCTCCTGTCGTTCTCAAAGAGAATACTGACTTTGACTGGACCTCTGCTCGACACCTAGATTCGACCGATTCTCGATGGATTCGAATCGCGATGGAACCAAAAGATCTGATCGTTCTACCTCCTGGAATCTTTCACCGCTTCACTCTTGATGACAAGAATTACATCAAAGCGATGCGACTGTTCCAAGTACGCTTTGTCCCCAGATCCCGCTTTTTTTCGTTTTGCGAATTCTCGAGTTGACGTTGGCGGTCCTGGTTGCTTTCTTCAGGACGAACCGAAATGGGTACCACACGATCGAACTCCTGATGTAGAGAAGAATCCTTACCGCGAACAGTACCTCAAGACTGTCCAGATTTGAGGAAAAGGTCGATGATCGCGAAGCAAGTAGCTTTAGTTACCGCCCTCTCATGATTAAAAGCAGTTACAAAGAGTATAAACAAACAAGGGATTCTCGGAAAAAGCTAGCCCTCATAGCTTGTAGTCGATATCGAGAATTTCCAAGTGAGAGCTGCGTTCTATACAAGGGTTCGAACCGGTCCAAGGGGCAGGGGACTTGCAGGCTGTCTCTCGAATCAACACGCTCGAGAACTCGGCTACCGACCACAATACGTCTTGTTCTCCTGCGAACCCCGCGTGATCCTCTCGGTCGCCTGGAACCCACGCGCGCTGAAGCTCTGTATCAACCTATCTTCGTTCGTATATACATGGATGGCATTTCATGAAACACATCAGAGGATACTCTTCTTGATCCCTTGAACAACTCCTTCAATCTGCGCCAACACCGAGACGTCCGACTGATCTTGTTGGTCCGTGACCGCATCTGCTCCAAACACTTCCTCGAACGCTTTCCCAACGTACCCGAGCATTTCTCCCGTTTGCATCGCACGTTTGTAGTCGGCGAAACACAACCTCGATGCCGTGCGTGTCAAGGTGGAAGCTCCGTATGCGGCGTACAGAGTAATGTCTTGCGGTTCAAGTTTGTCGCTGAAAAACAAAAGAAAAAAAACCCAAAAATCAGAGAAGGCAAACGTGATGGAGGAAAGAAAAAAGACTGACCCTGAAGTCGAATCGGTGTCTGTTCGTTCTTCGTAATTTTTGCCCCATGCCAAAAACGTACCCACCGCGCCACTCAGGACATCACCTTGTCCTCCACATCGTCTAGAAGATCCCGTCGTCGCCGACAACAATGTTTTGGTACCATTCGTGATTCGATCTTGTGCTCCCTTTTGAACGATCGTTGGACCTCCGAGCGCGGTTGAAAGTTTCGCGGCAAGCTCATCCGGGTTGCTGTTCTTGTCGAGTTTCTGAACCCGATTGTCCTCCAGGATCGACTTCAGTCCGAGGAAGAGGGTGGGAAGCGGTTTGTTTGAGCACTCACGCAAGCTTCGACGAGTCGTCCAAACTCGACGACGTTTGGAGTCAAGATGGCTCGTTTGTACCCTTGTACGACACTCGGGTCCGTCTGAACGAGGAACAGTCCGTCGGCATCGATCACAATGTACACGTTGTTTTCGCGCGCGAGGCGGATCGCGACTCGTGCCGCAAGTTGCATGTGTTTCGATCGACCGAGTCTGTTTTGACCGTGCCTCGAGCTCAATGTCAGTCTCGCTCCCGTGTGTACTAGGGAGAGAATGAGAGAGAGGAGGAATGAGCTGGTGGACTAACCCGGGACCGATCACGAGGGTGTGTAGACGAGGAAGAATCCCTTGTAAGATTTCGGTAATCTCGTCTTCTTCACTGTGTTCAAGACGTACTAAACTCAGTTGTCCGATGCTTTTTCCGGAAAATCAAGCCACAAACGTACACGTCGGGCCCGAGGTCGGTATGAACGATCAAGTCGGGCGAGTACGTCTTGATCACATCTGACGAGGGCATGGCGACAGTTTCAGCCCCACAAGGTCGCAGACAATTGGAACGAGACGGGCGCGACTAACTACCAGCGGCAGGTTCGCAGATAACATGCGAGAGATCCGCTCCCTAGAAACAGCACGAAACGATCAGCGACCTCGGTCCGGGGAATAACAATGGGGATGATCAGGGGCGGAAGTCGCACCATACGCAAGGCAGTCATGCTCGCAAAGTATGGTGCACCGGCATAACTGTCAACAGCAACTCGGGCGTTGTCAGGATTTGGAGATTCGAGAGCCGCTCAGGAGAGAAGAGGGGGCAAAGTACTCTTTCGATCCACCGATGACTCCGACTCGACCAGCTTGACCTTTGTGAAGTTCGGGGGAAAGGGGAGGGATCAACCGCTTTGATCTGGCGAGGTTCTTGATACGACGAAAGTGCGAGAATCAGTTCAGGCAAATCAAACGCGGCCGGGCGACGACTAGGGCGACTCACACGCGAGTGTTCAGACATGACGGTCGAGAGGAAGCGACGAGTAGCCACGATGTTGCAACGGTGAGCGCAGGCGAGAGGGCGCGCGAGCGAGAAGCGAACTCGGCAGAATCGGAAGAAGACGTCATTTGTGCCACGTGTCGTGAGAAGGTCGGCACCCGCAAACCCCGCCGCGTCGGTGCGCTCTGTCCTCTCGACTCGCTTCCTGAAACCGCGCACGCATCGGTCGGGATACCGATACTACACCTGATACTGTACACAGCGCAAGGCGGATGCACCTGGCCCGAGTATTTGACGATACTGCGCGGTTGTTGAGAGCCGGAATCGCAACGACGCGTCGGTGGGTGCATGCGCCGCGATCGAGCCTTGCGGTCTAGCTCCAGGCAAACAATTCCTCGAACGGCCCTAGCCACTCTATTTACCCCCTCTGTCTCCCGTTCCCTCTCCCCTCTCCGTCTCTGTCCCTTTGCCTCTGTCAACCAACGAGAAGCCCACGCGCGCTTTCTCCCCACGTTCATTCAACCACCAACCTCCCCCTCTTCCGATCATGCTCTCGTTCACGTCGGCGGTTACTGCCGCGACCCTCGTGTCGTCCGTCTTTGCCGGTGCCGTCATCTCGGACCCGAAGAACCCTCCTCACACTAGCGAGAACGGTCAATACGGGTGCGTCTCCTGAAACCCCCTCTTCTCCTTTTTTTGGTGGGATATCGGGGATTCCGGCGAGAAACTAGTTGGTGGACGCGCCTCGAGATGAATGGAACTGTGCACAAGGACTGGCGGAAACCACGCAATATAGTCGTGCCACATCTAAGTCGCGTACACCACTCGCGGAACCGATCGAGTACCCTCACCCCCTCTCGCGACAATTGCGCTGATACGCTTTCTACGCCACGGAACTAGCTACAACGACTGCCGCAACTACCCCGACTCGGCCAACAGCAACTGCCAGACTGTGAGCTTGGGGATCTGCCTCGTTTTTGTTTGACCGGCCCTTGAAGAACTTGTTCTGACTCGGCTGCCTCGATCAGTCCTGGATCAACGACATTGATGACTGGTGCTGTGAGCTCGTATTTGGTTCGAGACGGGGAAACATCGAGCAGAGACTGACGCGTCTTCCTGTGGACAGTGTGGGCTCCCCCTAGCAAGGCCACGATCGGTGACTCTGAGCGTTACGAAGTTGCGTGGTGCACCAAGGCCGGTCACGGTACTCGCTTGATTCCCGAAGGCACCCTCACCGGTGTCCACTTTACCTGGGCCGAGAAATACGTTCGTAAGTACCCGCACGTTCCCACTGTTACATTGGAGCGAGCGAGCGAGTCGCTCAACCTGGCCCCCTTCTCTTGTAATTCGGCAGAGATTACGGGTACCGGCAAGTTCACCCAGATGAACATTCCCTCGGGTGACGAGGGAGGAGAGCTCGACCCCCACGGTGCCGTGAGCTCGAACCCAATCCCACGGTTCACGACTTTCGATTCCTGACTCTTGTTCTGCATGACTAGGATGGAAACGGTAACCCGATCGGTGGACTCTTGTTGTCCAACATTGGAGGACAGACCTTCCAGTTCAAAGAATGGACCCAGTTCAGTCAGTCTGCCCTCTCTGCGATGTCCTGATTTTCTCTCTTTCTGAACGCATCTCGTTTCTTTGCGTTACTGCAGTCTCGGACACCGAGTTCTGCATCCGTGCATGCTACGACGGACCCGACTCGTGGAAGTGGTGCAGTGAGTCGCCGCCTCATCTCTCTTCTAGAAACAAGAGACTGAACCTCTTTCTTTCTGTACCCGTCTAGACCACATGTATGTCTCGGTCTGACTTTTCTAGGGAATTGACCCATTACTGACTGTTTTCTTCCCATCTCTCGCGCCGCACCTGCAGCTACGATGTCATGGGCAAGTTCTATTCTTCCTTTCTTTCTCCCCCTCTCTCTCGACAGTGAGGACCTAACTCATCGAGTCGTGGGGAAACAGGCTGCTACTGGAACATGCCGGCCAACTACGACTCGGGTAGCTTTGACCAGTGCAACGCCAACTTGCCCGCTCAAGCCATGGGCGAGTACAAGCTCAAGAACGGTGCCACCTCGACCTGGCACCAAGGTGTCAACGTGAGTGCTTTTGAACATTGACAGTTGATGACCTTTTGTACTGACTCTTGCTCAACGTTGAAAAAAAAAACAGCCTACTCCGGCCGGACAAAAGTGCGAGACTCTCGAATCGGAGTAAAGACTGGGCTGGAAGCTAACTCTCTCTTGAAACTGCAGCCCTCCCGCCTCGTCGAGCTGCCACGCTCAAGCCACCATCACTCCTGCTCGTTACGGTAAGCCGTTATTTCTCCCCCCCTGTTTTCTCCCTCGACCATGGCAAGTCAGCGACCTGATATCCTCTTTGTTCTCGTTTCTTCTCGCAGGTGGTGGAGCTGCCACGACTGCCAAGCCGACTACGACCAAGAAGGCGACGACCACCAAGAAGACGACCACCAAGAAGACGACGACTACCAAGAAGAAGGCCGCCTCGACTCACAAGGCCAAGCGTTCGCACGAAGCTTCGATCTAAAAACCCCTGGACTGCTCCTCTTGGAGAGGCAAAACGGTGAAAGGGGTCGATCAAATGCTGCACGCTATTGATTTGCCCTCTCTCCTCTCGCTTTCTCTCGGGTCCAATCAATGCCATCTCTCTCGTGTTTCGTTTTTCAAGGCTGAACTCTGGCCGCCCCTCCTATCTCTCTCCTACTTCGTCGTTTCTTCTATCCCCCCTTCCTTTATTTTGACATGCTTTTTCTATATTTTTCGTACCGATTTTGCGCCTCTCGCACAGACTTTGGGCTGCAACCGGTTGACAACAAACCATCTCACTCTCTATGTGTCCTTGACAGATAACCAAAAAAACGAAAACAACTACAAAAGAGTAGAGAGAAAGAAATACAATCAATTCATTTCCAGAAATGAACTTCTTGATCCCAACTACAACTCGCGACCAACCCTGGATCAAACAAACTCCAAGCACACCCAACGACAAACTCTTGGTGTCTGTCCCAAACTCGTTCCAACCTCCCTCCAAACCCACCTTGACTTGAAAATTGACTTGTTCCTCCTCCTCCTCCTCCTCCAGAGGGTAGAGTAGACCATTGTCGACAAGTCATATCGTATGAACTTGACAACAATCGATCACGTTCGTGAGGACTCCAAGCGACTTTTCTCACGGCGTACTCGTGTCCCAACAAAGTCGCTACCGTAGGGTTCGATTCAAACCTCGGAATCGATTCAGGTAATGGTGGGGGTTGAGAATTTCTTAGATCGTGAATTCGAATCGTACGATCTACTGAACCTGTCGCGATCAATGGAGTGGGAGAGTACTTGTTGAAATCAAGAGTCAAGATTTCGGCGTTTGGGTGAGCTTGGGTCGTCATGTTGGCTTGTGCCAATTTAGCTCCTCCTCCTCCAGGTGTCGTCAGAGGTAAGGGAGAACGAGTATCGAACAATTTGAGAGTACCATCGGAAGAACATGAGGCGATGATCGAAGGCTGGTGAGGTGAAAACATGGCTTGATACACGCAAGAAGCATGAGCTGGAATCGTCGTCAAGGATTGGGTTCGATCTGGAGTCCACTAATAAGTTCAAAAATCCAGGGAATCGGGTCAGATTCCGAAATTGCACGAGAAAAGGGAGTAAAGGTAAGGAAAAAACGAACAATCTTGATGGTACCGTCCCATGAAGAGGTACAGAACAATTCCTTCTGCGTGTTGGACCAATCGATTGAAAACACTTCACGTTGATGTTCGTGCCATTTGCGAATCGGGAAATCCTGACAAAAGGATTCGAGTCGCATTTCGAGTTATATATTAGCCCCGGGACAAACAAAGATAGGTCCAAAGTAGGGAAGAAGGGGAAAACAGGGAAGAGAATCTCACGTTGAGCATGACATCCCATAGTTTGACACTACCATCTCCACTCGCGGTCGCGATCTGGTTCTCGTGCACTTCACTCCATGCGAGATCGTACAACCCATCCTGAGTGTCGAACGCCTTTTCGATCGTCAACGCTTGAGGAGTATCTTGGACTACCGACAGGCGTCCGTTGCCGACCAACCCGAAATTTGCACTTCCTGCGACAGCCGATTTCGTTGGGTAGAACGGGGAGAACTTGACCGAGTAGCAAGCGAAGCTGGAGACAAGAGTTCAAGGTATCAGTGCCCCCGTTGAGACGAGAAGTGAGGGGGGGAGGCCGGGAGTGGGGGTTTCTGTCACAACTTGGGGGGAAGAGGGAGCGCAGGAATTCACCCGTCAGTGCGTATCCGTTTGAAGGGCTGCTGCATCTTGATGACTACGACGGGCGATGGGTTGAACAGACAGAAGAGTCGGGACGCCAAGGAGTGGATCGGGAAATTTATAGCCGGAGGTAGTCGAACCTCTTCTGGTGAGGGTGCTCAAGGTTGATGCAGCTGGTGGATGATTGAGCAGAGTCCGAGGCGAGGTTGTGTCGGCGTGACGTGTATGAAGGAGGCGGACGAACCGCGAGCCGAGAGCCGGAGGTTGCGTTCACTCAGGGGAGGTTCGTGCAGATTCTCCTCGTCCGCAGCCTTCGCCTTCTCTCTTCTCTGAGGGTTGCTATTTGTGGCCTCGGGTCCCGTTCAGAAATAGCCACTGTGAGCATCGTCCCGGCATGACTGACCAGGGTTCTCACTCCTGCGGACCGCTTCGTCTCGTGCACGCTGACGGCTTCTCTTTCCCCCTGCGTCGCCTGAATCGAATCGCTGCCCGATTTGTCCGCAATCTCCGCTCGGTCGCTCTCATGTCTCTAGTTCGACGCGCTCTGGCACCAGACTCGAGTTACTGTACTGCCTGTCAGTGTGTCGATCCGCCAGTTGCTCACGACGCGACCCGCCTCGTCGTGATTTCGAACCATCGCCCCCACGCAGCAACGAGGCCGACTTTCGCTGCCTCCGCCTATTGCTTCCTCGCGCGCTCTTTGACGCGTCATTGCAATCGCATCTGTGGACTGGCAAGCTTGCACAACGTGCACTCTGCTTTCGGAAGGCTCGCATTCCCTCTCGGCGGCTGAACAACCTCGCCAAGCGAAATCCGACCTGGCATTCCAGACCGTTTCCTCAATTCGACGACATCCCGACGACGACCACCAAAGTTGATCAAGAGTGATGGGTCGACGCAAGATTTCGATCGCGCCCATTTCGGACGACCGCAATCGTCAAGTGACATTCCTCAAACGCAAGAACGGCTTGTTCAAGAAAGCGTACGAGTTGGGAGTCTTGTGTTCGGCAGACGTTGCCGTCGTCGTATTCAACGCAAACGGCAAACTCTTCGAGTTTGGAAGCGGTGATCTCGATGGCATCTTGTTGCGCTACTCTCACGTGCGATAGTTTCGCTTTGATCGAATATTGCCTTGTTCCGGGACTAATCCTTCGTTTTGCGTACGAATCTCAGTATGCAGGACCGCCACACGAGAAAAAAGGACCTGCAGACTATATCAACAAGGAAGCTCTCGCTGCAGCGAGTCGCGAACTCGCAAACTCGGGTCTTCCGTCCAAACTTTCAGGAGGAGCAGGAGCGGCCATGGCGGACGATGATGACGACGACGATGACGTAGGCGAGGAGGATGAGAGCGAGATGCATGGCGTGTACGGAGGAGTTGCATCGTCGACCGATCGCGAGAACAGCTTCGCGCCATCCCAGTCGACTTCGACAAACACGTCCGCGAGGAGCAGCAAAGGCAAGCAAGCAGTCGTCGCAGCGCAAGCTCGGGAACAGAGATCGCTCGCCGAACAACGACAGTCGTCCCCAGACTATTCACTCTTTCCGCAATCGACAACATCACAAGATCCCTCGACGTCTTCCTCGCTCCCCAATTCGTCGGCATTTCCCTCGACTTCGAGTGCTTCGACGCCTTCACTGTACTCGCTACCGCCTCCATCTCAGCCCAACTTTCCCGCATCGCAGCAACAGCAGCAGCATTCCATGTTTTTCCCTCCTCCTCCACCGAACCCTGCAGAGTTGTTCCAGCTAGGGCTCTTTGGAGGTTCTCATCCGAATTCTCTCCCTCCTTCATCTTCCGCCACAACGTCCACGCAACCGAATGGCCCGTTCAACCTGCCACTGCCACCTGGATTCCCGAACCCGATGGCTGGACAAAACATGTTTGGATCCGGTTCAATCAATGGGTTCCCAGCACCTCAAATGGTTTCAGGTGCCACAGGCCTCAATCCATTCGCGTTCCCAAACTCGACCTCGAACATGAATGGAGCGAACGCGATTGCGAGCCACAACATGTTGCTCAACGGGTTCAACTTTGCCGCTCCGAACCTCTCGACCGGATTCCCCAATTTCTTCAATTCGAACGATGCTCCTCCTACTAGTAGTGCTGCGGGAGGAGGAGGAGGAGGAGGAGGAAGTGGTGGTGTGCCAAGTTGGTTTGGGGCACCCAACCCTCAAAATCAGATGCTCGCGGCAGCGGCAGCACTTCATCATCAACATCAAGCGCAACAACAATACCTCCAGCAGCAACAGCAACAGCAACAACAGCAACAACAACAACATGAACAGAATCGATCTTCTGCATCTCCTCATCGAACGAGTAGTGCGACTCCTCACGATCCTGCTTCGATCGAGAGACCGACGAGTACGAGTTCTGCAACTTCGAGAACTGGGGGTCGAAGGGTCGCTCCTCCGACTCGTCAAGATTCTACCAACAGTACGGCTTCGTCGATCGGAGGAACGGGTGGAGGAGGCGGTAGTGGCAGTTCCTCGAGACCGAGGTTGAACGTTGCGATCCCGAGTGCTTCGAACGCAGAGGAAGGCAGGAAAGCCGGGTTGGTCACGGCAGGAGGCGCGAGTATTCTTGGCAAAGGGTTCCAACGGCAGAACCGACAAGCGAGTGAAGGCCCTTCTGACCCCGTCGTAGAAGACGACGATGATGATGAGAACAGTCAGGTCAGTCTCGTTGTCCTCGTGCGATACTTAAGCTCCTCTCGGTGTGCTCAACGTTTTTGAATTTCCCTAGCCTACTGCGGTGCCGAAATCGGCATTTGCGGCAGATTTGTTGGCAGCTCAATCACCGTTCTTCCCTCATCCGTCTCATCACCATCATCAGCAGCAACCACCACCATCGTTCCCATTCTCGTTACCTGTCTCGAATTCAGATCCAACTCACCTCGCGGCTTTCGATTGGGCTCGAAGTTCTCAAGCAGGATCAGCAGGTACTGGAGGAGGAGGAGGGTTCAGGCCTGCACCCATGTTGGGGGATGACGAACGTGGAGACCTGATCCGAGATTCACCTGAATCGATCAATTCTCGAGATCATGAAGGGTTGGAAGGGTTGAGTCAAGCTGCTGCACTCGAATCGCTTCAACAACAACACCAACAACAAGAACAACAACAACAACAAGAGGAACACGTGAGACGAAACTTGAAACGACCGAGTGTCGATCTTGAGGAAGGGATTGAAGGACTCGAAGTCGACGAGACTGAATCTCACGACACGAGGAAACGAAGAGCTTGAGTTGGGACGGTGGGAAGGCGAGATTTGCTTGAAGAGACAGGAGAAACACTGCAGCTGTGAACCGTGTGCACAGGGCTATGCACAGCGGTGAGAGGAAAAGGCAGAACAGACACTTTTTAATCATTCTCGGATTCTAGGGTTCGCGGTAGGCAGGTTTTAGCGGACAATTTTTTCAACTAGCAGTAGAGGTCATCGCATGAATCATCTTCCTATCTCTTCTTTCCCTTGTGAGCCGAACGAGGAGACGAGCGACAGTCGAGCCGAGCGATACTTGCTTCTCGAGCTATCCCAATTAACTTTTCTTCTCCACGTCGTAGGGGTTCTGATTCGATTCGAATCTGAATCCGGAACCTCACCTGTGCGCCTCGTGGTACGAACAAAGGAGTGTTTGAGCTCAAGCTTTGATCCCAAACTCTGTTTACCTCCCTCGCATACGAAGAGTCGGTCCCGAGCGAAACCTTGTTTTCCCTCGAACAAAGGCAGAGTCGAATCTGCGCCCATGTGCCCTCTAATCGGGAACCGAGCGAGAGTTTTTCGAAACTTCCCTTTGTTCCGTCGCAGGGGAATTCCCCCTTGTTTCGATATGTCTCACATTGTTACGTTCGGCGGACGGGAAGGACAAGCTTTCCGTACGTGGCATCGGCATCGTGTAAACCGAGTTTGGGAGTCCCAGCATCGTCGGAAGGGACTACAAGAAGACGCTGCGACGGGCGCTCCTTTCTTTCTCTTCTCGCACACCTCTTCCC